>NC_142812.1:61114579-61272327 GCF_049724085.1 Artemia sp. Qi Xiang Cuo
GAGACAAATCAAGGCTGATTTAATATTTCTGGACACCGTCATAGACCTCATTCGATTGTCATTAACTTAATTCATGTTATTTTCATGGTTTCTATATAATTTGCCTCTCTTGTTATTTTCGAAGTTTTGTTCTACCATACCTTCAACCCTTTTGAATCCCCCTTTTCTGTAGCAATTTCCCAGGAAAGGCGTCAGGACATCGACATGTCAGGACCACTACCGTCAGGACATCGACAAAATCCGTCATAATATCGACAATAAATCCGTCATAACGTCAAAGGTCATAACCTTGACACGTCAGTTCCTTGACAGTCACAATCGCTACCCGTCAGAACGTCGACAGTCATAACATCGACACGTCATAACATCTAAAAATTTTTCACAACATCTAAAATTTTAAAACTCAAGTTTTTTGGGGTTTAAGGGGGAAAGGTACCTAGGTTAGTTTAGGTTACGTATTTAATATATGCTATGCTTTACATCTAAAATTTTTTTAGATGCTATGACGTGCCGATGTTCTGACTGTCGACGTTCTGACGCGTAGCGTTTGTGACTGCCGATTAGCTGACATGTTGATGTTGTGACTGTAGATGATTTGGAAGGTAGCGATTGCGACTACCGATGAACTGACGTGTTGATGTTCTGAATGTCGACGTTCTGGCGGGTAGCGATTGTGACTGTCGATGTTCTGATGTGTCGATGTCCTGACGTGTCAAAGTTCTGACGGATTTTCCTTGTCGACGAAATGACATTTAGTGATTGTGACGGTTAGATGAAATTGTAGCACCCCAGTTCCCAACCCCCCCCCCCCAAAAAAACAAAAAAACAAACTACTACAATTATTTACGGAATGTGTATTTTCTCAACATTAAAAAAGATATTCAGGTTAGGTTAGGTTCCCTATTGTAGATATTCAGGTTAGGTTCCTAACCTCTAATAGGGTTCCTAACAAAACTATAATTTATTGACGATTATATTTGCTTATTGGTGATTATTAGCTTAAATTTGATTAATTTTCACTTTAATTCAAATTACTTTTTGATTAACTTTCCTTGCTCTAATTTACATCACAATTACTATTTTATTAATTTAGTCATTAATAAAAAATTCAATTACATTGGATTGGACGCTGACTCAACTTTTGGCCGAGGGGTTTAGCCCCTTAAAAAAAAAAAAAAATCCTGCACAATCATGAAAAAGTTACCTCAATGGCATTAAGTATGCCATATTTAGCGCTTTGAAGTGCCTATAAGATGGCAGAGAGTGATAAACGTTTAAATGGAATTAAAACATCTTAAATGAAAGATTTAAATATTTTACCTTATTTGTATTTGCCATTTTTCCAAATAAACTTAAATGACGAATAAAAAAAAATGGTCAAAAAGCCTGTTCGAAATTTTTGGAAATATTTCTGAAATTAGCCCTAAGGTATCGATGCATATTTTAGTTTTTCCAGAGAAAACGTGAGTTATTTTTCTTGTATTAAATGTTTTCTTTAAAGTTGTTTTTATATTCATAATTTTAGTGCCAAAAAAGTTTTACACTTTAAATAGTTCCAAGAACCACCGTTTTAACACACTAAAGCAGTTTTCGCACCGCGAAAGTGATTTTCTGTTATTATGTTAAGTTATGTTAAGTATAACCTTTCACCTGTAAGCAAGTCTTATCACTCTAGGTTGGCCTGAATTTCCATAAAATCACCATAATCATTGCCAAGGATCATCAAAATCTTCTTAGGTTAACAATTCAAAATTAAAAATGTTGAATATTGGGGATTCAGGCCCTGATCAGTGGCGTCTTTTCAGGGGGGGGGGGATAGTTGCCTCCACAATATATGGAGAAAAAATTATTATATAGCCCATAAACTTGACTCTCTGGACGGAGACCGCTCTCACCCCCGAGTAAAATGCTGGAGCAACGCCTCTGGTTCTGATCAGTTCTGGATAAAGTTCTAGTAAAGGGGCGTCTCAGTGTCTCAGAAAGTATTTGAGTTAGGTGAGTGAATCTTTCACGACGCCTAAAATCCAGAGCCTAAAATATAACTTTGGAAGGTGTCATCAACATTTTCCTTATTTCTATTCTTTCCTTATTTCTAGGGCTTCAATTGCATACCTGATAGGTATAAATTTGTCTAAATTTTGGAGAAAAATATTTTGGAATCTCTTTTCCATTGGCTCTGGTTTTGAAAATAAAAGCAAAATTAATTCAGTAGAATTATAAACAAAACCAGGTTTTTCCTCCTAGATTTAAGAGATTGATTTATAAATTTAAACCTTTCAAAGTTTATGAATAAGGATTAGGGGATGGTATAAGGTTAAAATACTTTCTTGTGTCTAAATTGAGCAGTATGTATCTTTTCAAGTATGTACCTTTCAAAGTTTATGAATAAGGATTAGGGGATGGTGTAAGGTTAAAATACTTTCTTGTGTCTAAATTCAGCAGTATTGAGCAGTTTATATTTCTAAAGGTTTAGTTCTTACAATATCAAGATTTTGAAAGGTCCTCAAAGGTCTCTCTTTGGAAGAGGAAGGAAGGGAGGTATGTTCTTTAAAATATTTTACTGGAAAATCAAGAGGATTTACTCATGAGAGTTTCATTTGCCGGATCGTCCAGAAACTGGATGTGAAACCGAAATATTCGGACTATTATTATTAATTTTGTATATTTTTTTCCGTCTTATAAAAATTTTACCCGATATTAATATATTCTCATTTCAATTGTAAAAATTGTGCTTGAATTTTATTGGTTTACGTCTGTGGTTCTAGGTTCTAGGAAGCAAATCCTGGAGGTTCGATACCATTCATGTCATTTTGCGAGTCTCAGTGTCGGCTGACACTTCAGTGACAAAGGGTGCATTATCAATTTTTCCCAGAACCACAGGGAGCTTCCGAAGCAATTTTGACAAAAAAATTGATAGAGAATCTTAAATGTGTCAACAGTTCAAAAACCTAACAAGAGGCTCATTTAAAACAAAGAAAGCCTAAAGTTTCTTGCTAATTGTTAAGCAAAACACTATCTATTCAATGCACACTCAGAGTAAGAAATATGCAGGCTGTGCGGGCAAAGATTTCAATCAGGGCGGTGAGCACAACAGAGAACTTCCAAAGCCGTCAAATTATTCAATGACATTTCTTTTGAGCTGATTTTTTTTGTTTTCCAAGCAGGGATACTAGAATATTCTTAGGGACGGCTTTTTTCTGAACCTTAAAAAGAAAATTCTGCCTCGTTCATAAAAAAAAAAAAAAATAGTCTTTTTAGAGGTTAAATGGTCCTTTTAAAATTCCCTGGGAAGTACCTGTCGGCTTTTAGTTTTCTGTGGTATAAGTGGATCTCTTATCAAAACTATCAAACAGTTCGTGGTAACGAACTGTAAATAAGGAGCGACTCGGCTCAATAGTAACCAAAACTCTAAAAACGGACAAAATGGACAAAATACATCAAAAGAATTGCATTTGAATGGTGTTTTTAGATATATAACTTTCATCAAGTTTATACTTACCCATCAAAAGTTACAAGCCTGAGAATATTTGCCTTATTTTCGAAAGTCATCGAATCTTGATGAAAATCACACTATCAGATTCAACGTATCAGAGAACCCTATTGTAGAGGTTTCTAGCTCTTGTCTGCAAAAATGTGGAATTTTCTATTTTTTGCCAGAAGAACAGATCACGGATGCGTGTTTATTTATTTATTTTTTCTTTCCAGGGGTGATCGTATCGACCCAGTGGTCCTAGAATATCGCAAAAGGGCTCATTGGATCGGAAATTAAAAGTGCTAGTGCCCTTTATAAGTGACCAAAATATTAGAGGGCAACAAGGCCCCCTCCTACGCTCATTTTTTCCCAAAGTCACCCGATCAAAATTTTGATATAGCTATTTTGTTCAACATAGTCGATAAGTCTTATAACTATGTCTTTGAGGATGACTTAATCCCCCACAGTCCCCGGGGGAAGGGCTGCAAGTTGTGAACTTTGCCCATTGTTTACATATAGTATTGGTTATTGTGTGTGTATGTGAAGGCACTAGACCATTAAGGTCCAAACCGGCGGTGCTGATCTCCGCTTCGTGGCCTTTCAGCCAGGAAGTACGATGGGGGGCTGGGGCCAGCCATCCTGTGCTCTCGCACACCCTTCCTGCTTATCTTCCCCAGATTTCTCCAGGTACCCATTTAGAGCTGGGTAGACTCTGGCTAATTTTTATTGGGAATTGGTTATTGGGAAGCATACAAACGTTTTCAGGGGGTATTTTATCTGGTGAGGGGTCGGGGGGAGAAGGTGACGTGGAAGGATCTTTCCACGGAGGAAGTTTTAATGGAGGAAGGGAGTTTTGTATGAAGGGCTCGCCAGATTTCCCAGCATTATTTATAAAACGACCAGAAATCAAATAAATTTTTTTTTCAAATGAAAGTAAGGAGCAACTTTAAATTTAAAACGAACAGGAATTATTACGTATATTAGGGGGTACACCCCCTAGGCAACATCTCACTCTTTACGCTGAAGTTTTTCTAGTACTTTCATGAGAGCTATTTATTCTAATTAAACGGCCTTTGTGACTCAAAGGTCATTCTTAAAGAATTGGAACAAAATTCTATTTTTAACGTAAAGAGCGAGGTATTGACGAGGGGGAACCCTTTCATATACGTAATAATTTCTGTTCGTTTTAAGTTCTAATGTTGCTCCTTACTTTCAGTTGAAAAAACTTGTTTTTTTTTTTATTTAATACAAGTTATGGCGAGACCGGCCAATCAATTTTGAAAAGTTTGGCCGCACAAACCAAAAAAGTTTATAATGGACATGATAGGGTGATCAATTAACGGTCTTAGGTGCCTGTCAGCAAGAAAAACCTCCTTATTAAAACTTATTGGTCCTCCTATATACCCGTGTAACATTTTTCAATACAAATCTTATGCAATCAGAGGCAACGCTGTAGCGTTGCCTATAGTAAAGGCCATACGGCTCCAATGTTTTATTATTTATTATTTTTTTTTCCCAGAGGCACTTCATTTGGAAGGGGTGGTCGTAGAAACTCCAAAGGGGGATCATTCAATGTGAAATCGAGAGTTCTAGTGCCCTTTTTAATAGTCGAAAATGATTGGAGGGCAACTAGCCCCCCCCGCCTACGCCCATAATGCCCCCAAACACATCCAATCAAAATTTTGAGATAACCATTCTGTTCAGCGTAGTTGATTTCCGGATAGAAAATATATTTTTGAGGAGGATACTCCCCCACAACCCTCAGGGCAAGAGTTTTAAGTTATGCCCTGGGGGCATATAAGGTTTTTAGAAGGCATTGTCATAGAAACTTCAAAACATGCTCATTCAATTTGAAATTAAAAAGCTAGAGCCCTTTTTAGTAGTCGAAAGTGATTGGAGTGTAACTAGCCCCCTTCCTCCCCCCGCCCATTATTTCCCCAAACACATCCAAACAAAATTTTCAGATAGCCATTTTGTTCAGCGTAGTTGATTTCCAGATAGAAAATATGTTTTTGAGGAGGACACTCCCCCAAAACCCTCGGGGCAAGGGTTTTAAGTTATGCCCTGGGGGAATATAAGGTTTTTTATAGAAGGCGCTGTTGTAGAAACTTCAAAACAGGCTAATTCGATTGGAAATTATAGGGCTAGTGCCCTTTTTAATAGTCAAGAATGATTGGAGGGCAACTAGCCCCCCCCCACACCCATCATTCCCCCTAACACATCCAATCAAAATTTTGAGATAGCTATTATATTCAGCGTAGTTGATTTACAAATAGAAAATATATTTTTGAGGAGGATACTCCCCCACAACCCTCCGGGCAAGGGTTTTAAGTTATGCCCTGGGGGCATATAAGGTTTTTATGAAGGCGTTGTCGTAGAAACTTCAAAACATACTCATTCGATTGGAAATTAAAGGGCTAGTGCCCTTTTTAATTGTCGAAAGTGATTGGAGTGTAACTAGCCCCCCCCCCCCCCACGCGCATCATTGCCCCAAACACCAATCCAATCAAAATTTTCAGATAGCCATTTTGTTCAGCGTAGTTGATTTCCCGATAGAAAATATATTTTTGAGGAGGCCACACCCCACAACCCTCAGGGCAAGGGTTTTAAGTTATGCCTTGGGGGCATATAAGCTTTTTTATAGAAGGCGTTGTCGTAGAAACTTCGAAACTTCAAACTTCAAAATTTTTAATAGTCGAAAGTGATTGGACTGCAACTAGCCCCCCCCACGCCCATCATTTCCCCAGACACATCCAATAAAAATTTTAAGATAGCCATTTTGTTCAGCGTAGTTGATATCCAGATAGAAAATATGTTTTTGAGGAGGACATTCCCCAAAACCTTCAGGGCAAGGGTTTTAAGATATGCCCTGGGGGCATATAAGGTTTTTATAGAACGCGTTGTCGTAGAAACTTCAAAACAGTCTCATTCGATTGGAAATTCAAAGGGATAGTGCCCTTTTTAATAGTCAAAAGTGACTGGAGGGCAACTAGCCCCCCCACGCCCATCATTCCCCCAAACACATCCAATCAAAATTTTGAGATAGCCATTTTGTTCAGCGTAGTTGATTTTCAGATAGAAAACATGTTTTTGAGGAGGACAATCCCCCACAACCCTCTGGGCATGGGTTTTAAGTTATGCCCTGGGGGCATATAAGGTTTTTATTGAAGGCGTTGTCATAGAAACTTCAAAAAAGGCTCATTCGATCGGATATTCAAAGGGATAGTCCCCTTTTTAATAGTCAAAAGTGATTGGAGGGCAACTAGCCCCCCCCTACGCCCATCATTCCCCCAAACACATCCACTCAAAATTTTGAGATAGCCATTTTTGTTCAGCGTAGTTAATTTCCAGATTGAAAATATTTTTTGAGGAGGACACTCCCCCAAAACCCTCGGGGCAAGGGTTTTAAGTTATGCCCTGGGGGCATATAAGGTCTTTATAGAAGGCGTTGTCTTAGAAACTTAAAAAAAGGCTCATTCGATTGGAACATTAAAGGGCGAGTGCCGTGTTTAATAGTCGATAGTGATTGGAGGGCAACTACCCCCCCCCACGCCCATCATTTCCCCAAACACATCCAATCAAACCTTTGAGAAAGCCCTTTTGTTCAGTGTAGTTTATTTCCAGATAGAAAATATGTTTTTGAGGAGGACACTCCCCCACAACCCTCAGGGAAAGACTTTTAAGTTATGCCTTGGGGGCATATAAGGTTTTTAAAGAAGGCGTTTTCGTAGAAACTTCAAAACAGGCACATTCAATTGAAAATTCAAAGGGCCAGTGCCCTTTTTAATAGTCAAAAGTGATTGGAGGGCAACTAGCCCCCCCTCCCACGCCCGTCTTTCCCCAAAACACATCCAATCAAAATTTTGAGATAGCCATTTTGTTCAGCGCAGTTGATTTTCGGCTAGAAAATATGTTTTTGAGGAGGAAAATCCCCCACAGCCCTCAGGGCAAGGGTTTTAAGTTATGCCCTGGGGGCATATAAAGTTTTTATAGAAGGCGGTGTCGTAGAAACTTCAAAAAAGGCTCTTTCGATTGGAAATTCCGAGGGCTAGTGACCTTTGTAATAGTCGAAAGTGATTTTAGGGCAACACTAACCCCCCTCTGACGCCCACCTTTTCCCCAAACACATTCAATCAAAATTTTAAGACAGCCATTTTATTAAACATAGTTTTAAGTTCTGGAAATTAGGTCTTTGAGGATTACAACTCCCCCAAAGCCCACAGGGCAAGGGTTGTAATTTATGGATTCTCCAAATCCTTAATATTATTTTTAATGGAAGGATGCTCGTATAAACTTTAGAGAGGGCTCATTTGATTGAAAATTGAAAGTTCTTGTTCACGTTTTAAGAGTCAAAAGAGATTGAAGGGCAACTAGCCCCTCTCCCTCCTCTATGCCCTAAATGCATCAGATAAAATTTTGAGATAGACGTTTTGTTAAAATAGTTCAAAGTTCTGATAACAGTACTCCGGTGTCGACACAGCCCACCAGGGCCCAGGGGTAGGCGTTGTAAGTTATGCCCTGGGGCATAACTTATTAAGGGGGGTTTATAACTTATGGGAAGGGGTTTTGTATGGGAAGAACACGTAGGAAATATAAAATAATTATCAAATTATATGGTTAAAATACTCTGTGATAGATGCAAAATTGCTTTGGCACACAAATTCGTATTAAGGTCAATTCCAAACAGTCGTGATCCCTTTGTGTCAGCAAGTGAAATGGTCTAAACCCCCTTATTGGAGCTATTTTTTCAATCCACTCATTGTTGTCAAATGCTGTCCACGAGTCATTCAATATGTCTGTTTTTCATATATTATGTTTTTGTCAAAGATGTAATCGTATGAATTATGGTAACAATCTCCTTCGATTTAAATGATAATTTCTAGTTTAGTTTTTTAAAGGCTAGGATAATTGGACCACTAGCACCCCCCATGCCATAAAAACTTTAAACTTTTTGCCATCAAAAACGAACGAAAATTAATTAAAAAAACTTTCCGAAAAATAAGTTTTTCAAAGAAAAGTAAAAGCCATTTTAAACTTAAAGCTCAGTAGATACAAAAACCTGTTAAGTTTCAAACTGAAAACGACCAGAAATTACTATAAAAGAATAAATTAAACCCAAAACGAACAGAAATTAAATAAACCATCATAGCAAAAAACATACAAGAAGTAATAATATGAATGAATAAATGGATCCTAAAGTGAGTAATGCTTAGATTGAATATGAAAATAAAGCTTAAAACGAAAACAAAAACTTTCCTATTGAAGTATAAATGAAACTTAAAATGAACAGAAATTAAATAACAATCAATGCGAACAAACATACAATATAGATTATTGTAAATGAATAAATAAATCTTAAAACGAGTGAAACTTAAATTGAATATGCAAATCAAGTTTGAATAGAATAAAAATAACTACAAGCAAGAGTTTGGGTATCCTCTCACCGGAGAAGCCTAAAACCTACTGCGTCATTGGCGCTTTACTGAAAACGGATTTTATTACAAATGTTTTCTTTTGTACTTATTATTGAAATAAATATAAAAATTACAGTAAAATTTTGAACTGATGAGCTTTTAGCAATTAATATCATTATGCATCAAATACTCAGTTTAATTTATTAGTTCTTTTCAAGATTGGTCAAGACAAATATAGTTTCACTACAAGCAAAATTTGGATACTGCCCCCTTCTTTAACTGTAAAAACCTAAAGCCTTCTGCGTCATTGGTACATCACTGAAAACGAATTACTTGTATAGTACAAATTTATTATTTTCCAGTTCTTACAGCATTGAAAATTAAAATAAAAATTACAGTGAAAAAAAATCTTGAACTGATGGATCTTTCAACAATTAATATCATTATATATCTAATATTCAATTTGATTTTGTTTATCCTTTAAAAGACTGTTCAAGACTCATATAGATTTGCCATTTTTTTTTAACTCTGCCATTTTTTGTAAATATTTGTGTTACTTTGTTGCGAGAACTTTCTATGGCTTCTAGGCATTTCTATTTGAGTGTAAAACTGCACCTCAAACTTTGTGGAACATGCTTTTTCTTGCATAAAACATCAAAATACAATAAAATGTCAAGTTTCGGAGTCTTCCACCACTCGCAAGCAAGTGCCACTGGTATTTTTCAATCCGCATGGTCAGTTTAGGGTGTGGAGGGTAGGCTAATTTTTGTAGCAGTCCCATTCCGTCGTGGTATGATTCACATTTTCAACACCTGGCGGCCGGACTATCATATAATCTACCAAGCATACAACTACCCCAAATCAGTATCAACAAATAAATGAAACCCAAAACGAACAAAAATTAAAATAAATATTAGATTCAAACTCAAAACGAGAATAAATTAATGTGAGTAGGGTTCAAAACCCCTATGCTTTCTAAAAGCCAGAATATAAGTTGTACTTTACTGGAAAAAAAAATCAAATGAGTTTACTGAAAAAATGTCCATTGTCAATTTAATATACATATGCTGAAATTTATTCACTAAAATCTTAATTAATTTTTGATTTCTTAAAGTTACAAAAGTGAAAATATTTCAAAGAATTGTTTTCAGTAAAGCGCTAATGACGCAGTAGGTTTTAGGCTTCTGCAGTGAGACGATATCCAAACTCTTGTTTGTAGTTATTTTTATCCGATTTAAACTTGATTTGCATATTCAATTTAAGTTTCACTCGTTTTAAGATTTCTTTATTCATTTACATTAATATATATATATTGTATGTTTGTTCTCATTTATTGTTTATTTAATTTCTGTTCGTTTTAAGTTTCATTTATACTTTAATAGCAAAATATTTGTTTTCGTTTTAAGCTTGCTTTTCATATTCAATCTAAGCATTACTCGCTTTAAGATCTGTATATTCATTTATATTATTACTTGTTGTTTTTTTTTTGCTATGATTGTTTGCTTGATTTCTGTTCATTTCAGGTTTCATTTATTCTTTAATAGTAATTTCTGGTCGTTTTTATTTTTAATTGTAAAAGTTATTTGTATCTGTTCGGCTTAAGTTTAAAATGGCCTTTACTTTTCTTTAAAAAACTTATTTTTCGGAAAGTTTTTTTTTTAATTAATTAAATAAAACAAAGATTTCTTACACCTAAAAGTAAGGAACAGCAGTGTCATTTAAAACGAACGAAAATCACGAAGTGTATGAGCGGGATTTCCCCCTCAATTTTCGCCTCAAGAGTCATCTTTAAAGGATTGGGACAGAAAGTCAAACTTTGGCGTAAAGAGCGAGGAATATAGGAGGTCCCTTTACATATGTAATAATTTCTGTTCATTTTTTTTATTTTTGCTCCTTATTGTTAGCTGAAAACTTTTTTTTCTTAATTTCTGATCGTCTTTAAAATCATACTGGAAAATCTGCCTCCCCTATGTGGAAAATTTCCCCCAGAAAATACCCACTCCACTAGAAATTACTCCGAGAAAAATTCCCCTGAAAAATTCTTACCATCAAACTTCCCCACCGAAAACTCCTTCCTGGCTAATTTCCTCCCTGTCGAAAATTTCCCCCGGAACATTCTCTCCACTTGTAAAATTGAACAGCCAAAGCTAAAGTATGACAAATCAATAGAACCCCCCCCCACCATCGATAAAAAAATTGCACTGGACAACTCCTCTCAGACACTTTGCTCCCCGTGGAAATACCCCTCCCCCCAAAAAGAAAATTCTCCCCAAATAAATATCCATACATTCCACAATAACTATTACGTAAACAACGAAACGAGGACAGTAGAATGCCTTCAAGATCTGAACCTTTTTTTCTATTTGGAGTTGTTTTATAGCTTACATAATTCGTTGCTATTAATGTAATTATATTTTGATTATAATGCTAAAAATAGGATTTATGATTATCACGGTAGACAAAAATCTATTCGACTTGGGAGCCATATATTGGCAAACATCAAATTTTGCAGATAAAATGTAGATATAAGAAATAATCCAGCAATAATTTGAATTAAAGGGTACTTTCCCATTATATGGGCACTTTGGCTATATATAGTCGAATGAATGCAGTGATGGAGGCTTGTAAAGCCGGTAATTGTTATCTAAATTGATCGAAGAGCGTGGTTTCTCATTGAATTTACAATATTTAAAATGTTGTTTTTTGGGGTTTAGGGGGAGTAAAAGGTACCTAGGTTAGGTTAGGTCACATATTTAATATGCTATGCTTTACCCCCACCCCCCTTAATGTGCAAATATATGGCCCAAATTTGTTTATAAACTATTGTATATACATCCTATTTTATTTCATTACCATTAACCAATCTTGACTTTTTGGAAGTGTCCATATAATGGGAAAGTACTGAATCAAGTACCTAAAAGAGGTAAGGGACTGAAGGAAAGGGGGGGGGGGGTTTGGGCCTCTAAGATAGCGGTTTTAGGCCCCATAATCTGAGGGGGGAAGGTATACCATGTGAGCGTAAAAATATAAAAACAATTTAATGCCAGATGTAAAAAAAACTTTGGGAGGGTGAGCAGATGCCCCCCCCCACCGCCCAGACCTAATGCCACCACTAGGACTCTGCAACCTACAGTTACGCATGTCATAAACCTTTGCACTATTTGATTCAAATAATATGTAATATCCCCACTATTTACCAAAAGAAGCTGGGGAAAGAGGTTACCTACCTCCCCCCTCGGACCTACAGCTATGAAGATTGCAAATATAAGTATGAGCTCATTGCAAAATGTTGCTAAGTGTTAACCATTCAACTGAAAGAGGGCGGGGGAGGGGAAAGTGTTGGGGTAAGTCATTCAAATGATGCATATTTCAAAATAGTATAAAATTTCCGCTTTTATAAGAAAAATGTATGGACTTGCAAATGATTTTCAAATAATCGAACTCTATTCTAAATATTTTTACTAATTTATTTTTTCAAAATTTAGAGCCATCAAGCAAAAGTCACAAGGGCCCATATCACGGTGGAAAACAAATTCACGGAGCTCTAAATCAATCTTGACTCAGAATCTAATATATATTCTTTGGGATAGAGAAGAACGGGGGGAGGGGGGGGGGGTCAAAAACGAAATATGACCACAGACAATTCATGGTGCTTTTCCATGGGACAGTCCATTTGTTTCTTTAATCTGAGCAACTTTTATCTTCGGTATTACTTTTGCACTGCCACCTGTCCACTAACGGCTGCTTGTATGCCATATTTAAATATGGTTCTTCTATTGCTACAGTCACTGTTGTGGTGGACAGGACTTGACCTAAAGCATTCAAACTCTATTTAGGGTTATAACTATTGAAAAATTTTGAAGAGGTTCCTCTCCAACAGTTTCTCCATGTGCCTAACTGCTACATTTTTAATGTTGCAATGATCAAATATTTGTTTTTAGTTTTCCTAATGTCACGGGCTTTCGAGTAAACCTGACAAACGAGAAATACTACTACAGGAAGTGAATTTATTTTCTCTTTCACTTGACGAGTCAAACAGTTCGTGGTAACGAACTGTAAGTAAGGAGCGACCCGGCTCAATGGTAACCGAAACTCTAAAAAACGGGATTTTGATACCAATAGATACATCAAAAGAATCAGATTTTAATTCTGATTTCAAATATATAAGTTTCATTAAGTTTAATCTTACCCATCAAAAGTTACGTGCCTGAGAAAATTTGGCTGATTTTCGAAAAAAAGGGGGAAAGACCCCTAAAAGTTATAGAACCTTAATGAAAATCACCCCATCATATTCAGCTTATCATAGAAACCTGCTTTAGTGGTTTAAAGCTCCTAAATAAAAAAATGTGGTATTTTCAATTTTTTGCAAGGAGAAAGATAACGGATGGGTGTTTATTTGTTAGTTTGGTGTTTTTTTTTTTGTTTTTTCCATGGGTGATTTTATAGACCAAGTGTTACAATAAAATAGTGGGAGGACGAATTTGAACGGAAAATAAAAGTTCTATTGACATTTTTAATTTAAAAAAAAAAATGGAGGGCAACAAGGCCCCCTCCCACGCTCATTTTTTTCCCAAAGTCACCTGATCAAAATTTTGAGATAGCCATTTTGTTCAGCATGGTCGAAAATATGATAAAAATGTCTTTTAGGATGACTTGATCCCCCAAAGGCCCGAGGGGGTTGTCTTAAATTTTTTTTATTTTCTATTTTTTTTATTTTTTTTTTTTTTTTTTTTTTTTTGACTGACTTTTTCAGATTTTTTTGTGGGGGGTAGGGGGGGGAAGGCGAGGGTAGGGGGCTATATGGAAGGATCTTTCCATGAAGGAAGTTTTCATGGGGGAAGGGGCATTGCTATGAAGGGGGCGCCGGATTTCCCAGCATTATTAAAGAAAAAGATCAGGAATTAAATAAAAAAGAACAAGTTTTTCAACTGATCAACTGATTGTGATTAAGAGGTCATTTTTAAAGAACTGAAAAAAAATTCGAACTATAGTTTAAAGCGCAGGGTATTGACTAGGGGGCGAACCCCCTAATATACGTGTTAAAAATTTATGAATATAGAAGTTCGTTACGTAAGTTAATTCTAAGTTACGTATATTTATTACTAATAAAAACGTTCGTAAATAAAATTAAACAAGTTTCGAAAAAGCCATTTAACCAAATATAATATGCAAATTTTGTTTTAATTATTCATGTACGGTGAGCCAAAATCAAAACCTGCATTAATTCAAAAACGTTCAAAAATTAAATAAAAAAAACACGTTTTTTTAACTGAAAGTAAGGAACGACGTTAAAACTTAAAACGAACAGAAATTATTCCGTATATGAAGGGGGCTGTCCCCCTCCTCAACGCCTCGCTCTTTACGCTAAAGTTTGACTTTCTCACAACTCTATTTTTTTAAACAATAAAAAAACTTTAGCGTAAAGAGCGAGGCGTTGAGGAGGGGACAGCTCCTTCATATACGGAATAATTTCTGTTCGTTTTAAGTTTTAACGTCGTTCCTTACTTTCAGTTAAAAAAACTTGTTTTTTTTATTTAATTCTCAACAAAACGAATCAAAAGAACATACTCGTAGAAAGTGTTACATACAGATAGCTTTGATCTGATGATTTGTTGATGACACTCAGGGCTGTTCCTAGGGTTGGGGGTGTTCGGGGAAAAATTAATTACAGCCCCCCGCCTCCCAACTCAAATATAAGCAAGATAAAGCTGAATGAAAGTGGAAAATTTGATCAAAGTGGGGAATCCCTCAGTCGTGGCCCCCCGGCTGCGGTGCCCCAGGCAGCTGATCCAGTTGCTTACCTCCCCTTGGAATGACTTTGATGACACTGATGAAGAACATCTCTTCGGTTAATAAAAAACAATTCAGTCACTAGGTTATCTCGGTGTTATTAATATTATAATTGTTTTTTAATTGCATTGATTTAAAAAAGTTTTTTATTTGAAAAGTATTCCAAATAGAGTAAAGAGCCACGTGAAAACCTAAAACATGCGTTCTATATTAATTCAGCATTAAAACGAACAGAAATCGCTATCAATTACTAAATGCACCCAAAAAAATTAGATATTTATATAATAAGATTAAACATAAATATAATAGATATTAGTAGATAATTATATATATATATATATATATATATATATATATATAATATATATATATATATATATATATATATATATATATATATATATATATATATATATATATATATATATATATATATATATATATATATATATATATAATATATATATATATATATATATATATACATTCAAACAAACAAATACTAAAATGGATAATCAAGTCAAGCTTGAAATGACTAGAAATTACGACAAGCAAGGGTAAGGCTACTGTCCTCTTAATCTCTTAAAGACTATGGTATCATTTGCGGTTTACCGAAAACGATCAAATTTTAATATCGTGTTTTAATGTGTCAAAACATCAACAATACCACAAAAAGAATCTCAAGGCTAATCAAGGATTCTAATTAGAAGTATACTACACCCCTTCCCTCTCCAAGACACAAAATAGTTTGAATTTTGTTTGCGTCTTATTGGAAACAATTTGAATTTTTGAACTGGATATCTTCAAATATCTGGACATTATTTTTCTGGATTAGACATAAAAAGCAGAACCCATAAGCCTGCTTGACGTCAGAACCGTGCTACGAAAGCTGAAGAACGGCAAAGCTGCGGTCGTTGACAGCCCACAACCTGAGTTATTGCTGTGGTCTCCGCTAACTGGAAGAAAGGGGCCGTTGTTAAACTTTTAAGAAAGGTCAAACCGGGGACTTTAACAATTGGCGAGGTATCACCTTGCAGTTCTTAGGAAGTAAAGTCCTTTGACGAATATTCTCAACCGCATTCGGTCAAAATTGACGTGATCGTGAGGAGCGAGCAATCTGGTTTTCGGCAAGGCAAATCGTTTGCTGATTTGGCATTTATTTAAAAAATACTTATTGAATAATCGAACAAATGACAGACAGAAATATTAATAGCGCTTATTGAATTCTTAATGGATATTGATTCTGTCCATAAAGAATCACCATAATATTACGACACTGTGGCCTCCCGGGGAAGATTATTAGTATTGTTGTGGCTTTATATGATGATATGGTGGGTGCTGTTAGAACTGACGATGGCTATATGACAGAATGGCTCCAAGTTCATTCCAGTGTACGACAAGGCTGTATACTCTCTCCTGTAGTCCCAGAAATCGCGCCGAAAACTGGCGGCACGATGTGGAAAATTTTTTAGCTCACCGCCGCCGGAAATTTCAAGCGCCGAATTATTTCGGAGATTATCGAGAGGCAAATATAACTCAAAATCTGCCATTTAACAGTGCATGAAAAATTTTTGACTTGTTTCAATATGTTTTTTAATCTACTCGTCAACGAGGGACTTTAAAGTATCATTCACTTGTTTCTGTCCTCTTCGTTATAATATGATATTTTCTAATTAAATGAGCTTTGACTAGCAGTGATATTCTTCAGATACCTTATTTATAAATGTTTTACCCTATGCAAAAATGCAGCTATTCTACAAAGGCCAGAAAGCAAGGAGGGAAACATTTATTAGTAATTATCGACCTCCTCCCCCACCCAAAATATGTTTCAACATATGTCCATAGAGCCCACCCAAAATATGTTTATACATATGTACATAGAAGCATGTGCAAAGTGGAAGAACTAAACCTATATACACGTTCTTTGTCTTCCTTACAACCTTCTCGACAAAATTTAAATTTGAAATTCATAGCAATGAACTCCTTGAAAGAATTTGTGATTTAGATGAGATTCTTGATGCTGATGCTCAGTTTCCCATTGTGTAGGTTGCTGATGATATGCCTCCTATGTTACCATGATGTGAACTATGCAGGTCCCTAGAACAGGATTTGACCACAAGATGAAATGCAACATATTGTATGATGCAAAGTATTCTTTAATGCAAAGACCCTCTGGAAAGTGTTTTGTGTAAAATTGGGAATCCCAACCTTGTTCTAGCTTCTAGATGATGAGGAATATGAACTAACGCGTGACATTTGCTCCCTACTACCAATTTTTTCTACTACATTCGAGGCTATTGAGGGAGAATTTTTTCCCACCCTAAATGTTGCTCTGCTGTGTCGTGGCCTCCTATAAGGTCACCTTGAGGAGCAACATAATAATAGCAGCAGTATTTTCCTTCTGAAAGAAAATGTGAAAAAAAAGTTTGACTTTCGCTTTCCAAGGGATCATCTACACCTTCTTGATGGTTCACTGATAAGAAGGGAATTCTTATTCAAAATGGTTAAGCCTCTAGTGCTGGCTTAACCATCTCCTGTGCTGGGATCACATCTCCTGTGATCTGAATTCAGGTCTCTTCAACACTTTAGGTCCCTTCACTACAACTTGCAGTGAGCATTAAGTGCAGTAGAAATTATTTTGTACGAAGAGGAGAAGGCCCTCAAAAGCCTGAAGAGGAGGTTGTAATCTCTGGTGCTGTCACTGAATCAGCTACCCCAATCAGTTGTGTGAATATGTCTAGTGGGGTTTCTCAGACGAGTAGCAATTTTAAAACTCCTCATGGTCATAACATGAAAATAAATGATGCTGGTCTATCAAATAATGTGTCAGGACGACAATGCAGAACAGGATGAAAATGATGATGTGATTTGGCATCAAGTAGATTTATATCTGGGATTGGCAACCCATGCCAGGAGATCAAAGATCCTGTCCTAGTTTATGCAATCAATCCAACCATTGCCTTCTGGAAAAGATATTCTACTCAGCTGCCGTGGATTGCAGCTTTGACAAGAAAGGTTCTATCGTTGCCAGTAACAAGTGCCGCAGCAGAAAGGGTTTTCAGTAGGGAAGGACTGATTGTTGATGTTAAGCTCTATGCGCTATACTGCTCAGTTCTATGTTGGCCCCACACCGTGTAAACAAGCTTCTTTATACATGATAACTACAAACTTGTCAAAACTTTAAAGGAAAGTAAAAAAGTTTATTGCTAGCTAAGTGTTTTGAATTTCTTATTCTGCCTCCTTAAACTGCCTGAGAATTGACAAAATAGGGAATTTAAAACATAATTCAAATTAAATTTTGAAATTTAAAGCCGGATTCAAACATCTGATAATAAATAGTGTTTTTCTTTACAAGATGTTGCTTCTTTTTCTTCTAACACCTGGGAATGAACTGTTCTTAAATAACAACATGCTAAGTTTTCTGAAAATTGGGTACGTAAAAAGAAAAAAAAGAAAATATCAAAAATTATATCTTATACGCTACAGTAAAGCTTTGATCGTTTGATATGTTTACCCACCGTGTTCAAGTAAGTCCACAACCGCAGTAATTTAACTACTGATATGGGAAGGAGAATGAGTAAGCTCTTTCATTCTCAAAGGAGTTGGTTGAAATGTTTAATTCTAAAACTTTACTATATCACTCTTAAGTGAACGGATTCAATCTTGAAGCAATAAGAAATAATAGTTTCTGTAGCGTAGAGAGGGAGGGGTTGAGGGATAGGGTAGTAAAAGAAGTGGAATGCAGGCTGCAAGACAGTAGAGTAGTACCTACCATTTCTATAGAAGCTATAGGAAAACATTTCTATAGAAGCTCTACACCTTTTCAAAGAGTGTGAGTATCCTCTCACATGGCCTAATACTTCTATAGAAGCTCTACACCTTTTCAAAGAGATTCAGAGCGGTCATTCATCTGTAAGTTGATTAGTAGGTTTTTTTTTTTAAAACTTGGCTATTCGTTTCATGGGTTTCATTAATAGAACGAGTCATGCATTTGAAAAGGGTAATTACTTCTTTAGTTTACGAGATTTGCGAATTTTTTTTTGCGAAAAGATATTTGCGAAAAGATATTTGCGTAGACGCTTACAAGGGACATTGCTAGAAAGTATTCAATAGCTTAATTGAAAAGTAAAGATAGAATGACATTTTGACTTGACCTAGCTTTACCTCGCCGATGTGTTATGTATAATACTTAATTAAGTTTTGAAAAATTTTTTCAATTTAAAAATAAATGGCTTAAAAGTGTTATGAGGGGGGGGGGGTGCATAGAGGGGTGAGTTGCACGAGGGTTCAGTTAAAGAGGATACAGTTGCACGGACGGCGTTCGGTTCTCCCCGGGGTCAGTTACCAAGGGGGGTTCAGGGGCCCGGGGGCTCCCCCATTTTTTTTTTCGTAAATCGGGCTCCCTGTTTTCAAAATCCCTTTTTCTTCTGAGGCTTGTAGCATTTAGTGACGAGATATTAAAAGTAATGAAATTTATCACGGAGGTTCAGTTGTACAGGGGTTTCAGTTATACAGGGGTTCAGTTACATGGGGGTTCTTTGTGTTAAATAAGTAGTTTTTGTATCTTTTAAAAGAACTTTACGGGGATTGAGAGACTCAGTTGCCTAATTCCGTGTGATTTTTATTTACTTGATGATAATTAAAAAAGAAATTTTTGTGTTAAATAAGTAGTTTTTGTATCTTTTAAAAGATCTTTACGGGGATTGAGAGACTCAGTTGCCTAATTCCGTGTGATTATTTTTTACTTGATGTTCATTAAAATCGTATTTTTTTTGTTAAATAAGTAGTTTTTGTATCTTTTAATAGAGCTTTACGGGGATTGAGAGACTCAGTTGCCTAATTCAGTGTGATTTTTATTTACTTGATTGTAATTATAAACGAAATTTTTATGTTAAATAATTAGTTTTTGTATCTTTTAAAAGAGCTTTACGGGGATTGAGAGACTCAGTTGCCTAATTACGTGTGATTTTTATTTACTTGATGGTCATTAAAAACGAAATTTTGGTGTTAAATAAGTAGTTTTTTTATCTTTTAAAAGATATTTACAGGGATAGAGAGACTCAGTTTCCTAATTCCATGTGATTTTTCTTTACTTGATGGACATTAACAACGAAATATTTTTGTTAAATAAGTAGTTTTTGTATCTTTTAAAAGATCTGTACGGGGATTGAGAGACTCAGTTGCCTAATTCCGTGTGATTTTTCTTTACTTGTTGGTCATTAAAAACGAAATTTTCGTGTTAAATAGGTAGTTTTTGTATCTTTTAAAAGATCTTTACGGGGATTGAGAGACTCAGTTGCCTAATTCAGTGTGATTTTTCTTTACTTGGTGGTCATTAAAAACGAAATTTTTGTGTTAAATAAGTAGTTTTTGTATCTTTTAAAAGAGCTTTAGGGGGATTGAGAGACTCAGTTGCCTAATTCCGTGTGATTTTTCTTTACTTGTTGGTCATTAAAAACGAAATATTTGTGTTATATAAGTAGTTATTTTAACTTTTAAATGAGCTTTACGGGGATTTAGAGACTCAGTCGCCTAATTCCGTGTGATTTTTCTTTACTTGATGGTCATTAAAAACGAAATTGTTGTTTTAAATATGTTGTTTTGTATATTTTAAAAGAGCTTTACGGGGATTGAGAGAGTCAGTTTCATAATTCCGTGTGATTTTTATTTACTTGTTGGTCATTAAAAAAGAAATTTTTGTTTTAAATAATTATTTTTTTTATCTTTTAAAATAGATGTATGGGTATTGAGAGAATAAGTTGAATTCTTAAGAGTTTTTTTTATTTAATTTTTAGTCATTAAAAAATAAATAGTTTTTTTAAATTATTATTTTTTGTATATTTTAAATGAGCTTTACGGGGATTGAGAGACACAGTTACAAAATTCCGTGTGATTTTTATTTACTTGGTGGTCGTTAAAATAGAAATTTTTGTGTTAAATAAGTAGTTTTTGAATCTTTTAAAAGAGATTGACGGGTAGTGAGATTCGCTGGTTAATATGTCCGTGTGGTTTTTCCTTACGTTGGATAAAATAAAATATTAATTGGTGTTATAAAGTTTTTGTTGGACGAAATAGTAAAAAGAGCGTTATTTTTTTTTTGTTTACAATTTTACTGTGTAAGTTTTGTTTTTGTTTACGGTTTGGTAGTTAAAAACGATATTATTTTGTTTTAGTATGAGTTTTTGTAACAAATTTTATATGAGGACATTGATTTTGAGACTAATTTGCATGTTACCTTGTTGTGTTTATTTTCGTGGGATTATATTATCAAGAAAAATTCGTTTTTAATATTAAGTTTTTGTATAAAAATAATTTTAGTTATTGTGGTAGAGAGACTCAGTTGACGGTTTCAGTGTGGTTTTTATTTAATTGGTTGTCATTAAAAACGAAATTTTTTTGTTAAATAAGTAGTTTTTGTATCTTTTAAAATAGCTTTAATGGGTTTGAGAGACTCTGTAATGCACTAGTTTTTCAGTAAATACACTCAATATCCTAAAAGTGTTTAATTAAAACTTTTTTAGAACTTAGAAATTTCTCAACTTTATTTATTTCTTTCTTTCTGTACATAACTTAAAATGTCAAAATATGCTTACAGTTCTAACAATTGCGCTCTTTGATTGGTCAGAGACACGATGTGACTTTCCCACTGGCATTCTATGACCGGTTATTGACAGCGCCCTGTGATTGGTCAGAGACACGATGTGACTTTCCCACTGGTATTCTATGACTGGTTATTGACACAACCTAATCTATTGCATGTATTAAATCAGTATTTTTTACGCAGTGGAACGATAAACACATAAGTCATATCTTTAAAAAAAGTGAAGATGGAACATTTTAATAAAGTGTGTTTACATAACAAGGTTATTGTAGCATTGAATGCCGACAAAGAGAAATATTTAAACTTTGAAACAAGTACAGGTGGTAGCACTATTGGAAATGTATGCATGCATTGTCATGACAGTAAGGAATTAAATTTCTTTGGAATACCGAAAAAATTCAACTCTTATGTTGGTGGTTATGCGAGATTGAGATCTTCAGAGATGATTGCACTCAAAGAAAATGCCAACATAAAAATAATCATTGATGATAGAGGACAACTCCTTGCTACTGTTGCAGGTAACACATTACCTACTGATACATCCAATCGTCACCTTTCAGGTATTAGCATTCAACGGAAGATCAATAAAAGAAATGCCTACTCTTCTACTAATATCGTAAACCATATCTTGTCTACGTGCCGAAACTGTTACCTGTGTAAAAATAATGTGATAATAGACAGTGAAATTGTCAGAAAAATAAAAAGGGCATTGTCAGAAAATATCACTATGGAATATAAAGATGAATCGATGAAAAACAAAGCACCAGCAAACGTTACTGCCATTGGTCAAACAGTCATTGAACCAAATAATACCAAAGACGAAAAGCATATTGATGAGACACCAGTAAAAATTGTGTATGACTCAAAATGGAATAATGATTATTCTACTGATTACGAACTAAGAGAAGACAATAGCTATAATATCAAGAGAGAACATGGTGAACTATTTTATGGAACAGATTCAAAATGTCCTAAGTTAATTGTTGATATTAATAATGTATCATAATATATTTATTGTATTAATATTCTACAGAGCATTATTTCATTAAAAATATATTTTGCATTACATTGCTATGTGTTCATTATTTTTAGAGTAAGCTAGCATATCAAACGTTTAGAATGTCTAATAAAACGTCGGAGATGTAAGAAAAGGAATTTGCATACATCTATTTTCAGACACATGGGGACAAATTTTTTCTTGAATTCACCTACTGGATAAATAAAAAAAGACATTTCATTCAAGAAATTATCAAAAATTGTAAGTAAGTAGCAAATTCTTTCAAAAATATGTTAATACGTTTAAGCAATAAATATCTTTAAGCTTAACCCGTCTTTATTCTTTAGAATAGTTTTCTTCATTTCATTAAATTATGAAGAAATTGTAAGTAAGTAACAATAGCTTTCTTGAATTCGCTTCCTGGACACAATACAGATATTTAATTCAAGAAATAATAATAAAATCGCAAGTAAGTAATCAAGTCTTTATTGTTTTCCCCTATTGGATACACAATACTGAAATTTCATTCAAGAAATTATGAAGGAATTCTAAATAGGTAACACACTCATGTTACCTCATGGATACACAATGCAGAAATTTCATTTAAGAAATTATCAAAAATTTTAAGTAAGTAGCAAATTCTTTCTTGAATTCGCCTCCTGGGTAAATAAAAAAGACAGTTCATTAAAGAAATTATGAAAAAATTGTAAGTAAGTAGCAAATTCTTTCTTGAATTCACCTGATGAATAAACAAAAAAGACATTTCGTTCGAGAAATTATGACAAAATTCCAAGTAAGTAACAAACTATATATTGTTTTCATGACTTAGATACACGTTGTAGAAATTTAATTCAAGAAATTATGAAAAATTCTCAGTAAGGAAAGATGTTATTATTTAAGTAAACTCTTTTATACAAACTCCGAGTATATAATTAAAGGATTTATGAAAAAAAAACAATTTATTTATCGAAGTAAAAACATTGATAAAAACTAAGTATAATTAATTCAAGAATGACATACATAAATTTTAATTAAGTAACAAAATCTTTTTTTTTTAACATCTTGGATATAAAGTACAGATACTTCATTCAATAAATTATGAAAAAATAGCAATTAACTTATGAAAGTAACTTTTTTCTCTCTTTATCAAAAACAATTTTCAATTAGATACGCGATCTAAAAATTTAATTCAAAAAATTATGAAAAAATAATCAGTAAGCAACTCTGTCTGTATCTCGTTACAAAAATGTTTAAGAACGCTTTAAAGTACCGTAAAGTAGGTCTTAAAAGAGCGACACGAATCAAACATTATATTCAATAAAGTATTAAAATATTATCATCCAGAAGCAAAATAAATAAATAATTATACTAATTTATAAACACGGAGTACATTTCATTAAAGAAATTATGAAAATATTTGTAAGTAAGTAACAAACTCTTTATTGATTTCAACTCTTGGATATACAGTACAGATACTTCATTCAAGAAATTGTGAAAAATCGCAAGTAAGTAACTTTTTTTCTCTTTATCACAAACAATTTTCACTTAGCTAAATGATGTAGAAATTTAATTCAAGAAATTATTGAAAAATTCTCAGTAAGTAACAATTTCTTTCTTGAAGTCAACTCTTGGATACGCAATACGGAAATTTGATTCAAGAAATTATGAAAAAATTGTAATCTAAGTAGCAAATTCTTTCTTGAATTTACCTGTTGGACAAACAAAAAAAGAAATTTCGTTCAAGAAATTATGACAAAATTCTAAGTAAGTAACAAACTCTTTATTGTTTTCACGAGTTAGATATACGACCTAGAAATTTAATTCAAGTATGAAAAATTCTAGTAATAGCAAATTCATTACGTTGGATAAACGAAAAAGAAAATTGTTCAAGAAATTATGCAAAAATTCTCATAATTTTCGAATTCACCTGTTACGTTGGATAAACAAAAAAAAAAAAAAAAAAAGACATTTATTTAAAGAAATTTTTAAAAAAGTAAAACTTAGAAAATTATTTATTTTTTTACAAGTTTGGATAAACAAAAAAAAAAAAAAAAAAAAAAAAGACATTACGTTCAAAAAATTATTACAAAATAAAAATAAAGAAACAAACTTTTTTTTTTTAAATATTTATTTAAAATTTTTATAAATAAAATTAATTAAATTATTAAAAAAATTCTAAGTAAGTAACCATTTTTTTCTTGAAGTTAACTCTTGGATACACAATACGGAAATTTCATTCAAGAAATTATGAAAATATTTGTAAGTAAGTAACAAACTCTTTATTAATTTCACCTCTTGTATATACAGTACAGATACTTCATTCAAGAAATTATGAAAAAATCGCAAGTAAGTAGCTTTTTTTCTTTATCACAAACAATTTACACTTATCAACACGATGTGGGATATTTAATTATATATATTATAAAAAAATTTTAAGTAATTAACAATCTCTTTCTTGAAGTCAACTCTTGTATAAACACAATACGGAAATTTCATTCAAGAAATTATAAAAAATATTTGTAAGTAAGTAACAAGCTCTTTTTTGATTTCACCTCTTGAATATACAGTACAGATACTTCATTCAAGAAACGTGATTAAACTCTTTTTGAAACTACATTCTATTTGTATGCCTTTCCTTGTCACCTTTCCAAACGAACAGGGATTCCCCACTGGTTCCTAAACCGTGCAAAAAAGGGAGCAGTACAAAAACGCCACGAGTACACCCCGACGGTATTTTCAGGCACCAATACGGAGAGAGATGCAACTGCGACCTAGCATCATGTCATTTTTTTATGGTGCATTCAGACTTCGGTAAGTGGCGGCCCCGTCCGACGTGTCTATGACCCTTAAAAAAATGATATACAGCGATGTCGAATTTGCAGTTCTCTCCGTATTGGTGCCTAAAACTCCAGTCTGGTTGTAAACGGGGAGTTTTCGTACTGCTCACTTTTTTGCAATGTGTAGGAACCAGTGGGGAATCCCTGTTCGTTTGGAAAGGTGCCAAGGAAAGGCATACAAATAGCATGTAGTTTCAAAACGTCTTTAATCACGTTTCTTGAATGAAGTATCTGTACTGTATATTCAAGAGGTGAAATCAATAAAGAGCTTGTTACTTACTTACAAATATTTTTTATAATTTCTTGAATGAAATTTCAGTATTGTGTGTATCCAAGAGTTGACTTCAAGAAAGAAATTGTTACTTACTGAAAATTTTTTCATAATTTCATGAATTAAATTTCCCACATCGTGTAGCTAAGTGAAAATTGTTTGTGATAAAGAAAAAAAGCTACTTACTTGCGATTTTTTCATAATTTCTTGAATGAAGTATCTGCACTGTATATCCAAGAGGTGAAATTAATAAAGAGTTTGTTACTTACAAATATTTTCATAATTTCTTGAATCAAATTTCCGTATTGTGTATACACGTGTTAACTTCAAGAAAGAAATGGTTACTTACTTATAATTTTTTAAAATATTTAATTTATTTTATTTCATAAAAGTTATAATACATCGTTAATAAAAAAAATTTTTTTTATTTATTTTTATTTGTGAAATTATTATTTAAAGACCTGTCTTTTTTTTTTTTTTTTTTTTTTTTTTTGTTTATCCAACAGTGTTATTAAAGAAAGAATTTTCTAATTAGGAATTTTTTAATAATTTATTGAAAGAAATGTCTTTTTTTTTTTTGTTTATCCAACAGGTGAATTCAATAAAGAATTTGCTACTTAGACTGAGAATTTTTTCATAATTTCTTGAATTAAATTTCTAGGTCGTATATTTAACTCTTGAAAACAAATAATTTTGTTACTTTCATTTTTATTTGTCATTTATTATTGTACGAAATTTCTTTTTTTTTTTTTTTTTTTTTTTTGTTTATCCAACCTTTTTATAAAATAAATTATTTTCATATTTTGTAGTTTTTAATAATTTTTTGTAAGTATTGTTTTTTTTTTTTATAGTGTTTTGATTCCGCATTTTAATTAAATTAAGTATTTTATTCATATTAGTATTTAAGTTTAAATATTTCATTATTCAAATGTAGTCTGAGTTTAAAAATAACGTTAAAAAAAAAAGTTTTTTTTTTATTACAATTTTGTCATAATTTCTTGAACGAAATTTCTTTTTTTGTTTGTCCAGCAGGTAAATTCAAGAAAGAATTTGCTACTTAGTTACAATTTTTTCATAATTTCTTGAATCAAATTTCCGTATTGCGTATCCAAGAGTTGACTTCAAGAAAGAAATTGTTACTTACTGAGAATTTTTCAATAATTTCTTGAATTAAATTTCTACATCATTTAGCTAAGTGAAAATTGTTTGTGATAAAGAGAAAAAAAGTTACTTACTTGCGATTTTTTCACAATTTCTTGAATGAAGTATCTGTACTGTATATCCAAGAGGTGAAATCAATAAAGAGTTTTTTACTTACTTACAAATATTTTCATAATTTCTTGAATTAAATTTCCGCATTGTGCATACAATAGACGTCTTCAAGAAATAAATTGTTACTTACTGAGACTTTTTTCATAATTTCTTGAATCAAATGTCTACATCGTGTATCTAAGTCATGAAATTCTTGAATGAATTTTACGTAGTGTGTATCAATGAGTTGACTTCAAGAAAGAAATTGTTACTTACTGAGAATTTTTTCCTAATTTCTTGAATTAAATTTCTACATCGTGTATCTAAGTGAAAATTGTTTTTGATAAAGAGAAGAAAAAAGTTACTTACTTGTGATTTTTTCATAATTTCTTGAATGAATTATCTGTACTGTATATCCAAGAGGTGAAAACAAAAAGAGTTTGTTACTTAATTACAAATATTTTCATAATTTCTTGAATGAAATTTCCTTATTGTGTATCCAAGATTTGACTTCAAGAAAGAAAGAGTTTTTTTTAATAATTTATTAAATGAAATTTCCGTATTGTGTATACAAGAGTTGACTTCAAGAAAGAAATTGCTACTTACTGAGAATTTTTTCATAATTTATTGAATTAAATTTCTACAACGTGTATATAAGTCATGAAAACAATAAAGAGTTTGTTACTTACTTGGAATTTTGTCATAATTTCTCGAACGAAATGTCTTTTTTGTATATTCAGCAGGTGAATTCAAGAAGGAATTTGCTACTTACTTACAATTTTTTCATAATTTCTTTAATGAATTGTCATTTTTATGTACCCAGGAGGAGAATTCAAGAAAGAATTTTATACTTAATTAAAATTTTTTATAATTTATTAAAGGAAAATTCTGCATTGTGTATCCATGAGTTAAAATGATTGTGTTACATATTTACAATTCATTCATAATTTCTTGAATGAAATTTCAGTATTGTGTATCAAATAGGGGAAAACAATACAGACTTTATTACTTACTTGCGATTTTATTATTATTTCTTGAATTAAATATCTGTATTGTGTCCAGGAAGCGAATTCAAGAAAGCTATTGTTACTTACTTACAATTTCTTCATAATTTAATGAAATGAATAAAACTAGTCTAAAGAATAAAGACTGGTAAAGCTTAAAGATATTTATTTCTTAAACGTATTAACATATTTTTTATAGAATTTGCTACTTACTTACACTTTTTGATAATTTCTTTAATTAAATTTATTTTTTTATTTATCAAGTATGTTAATTCAAGAAAAAATTTGTCCACATGTGTCTGAAAATATATGTATGCAAATTCCTTTTCTTACATATCCGACGTTTTATTAGACATTCTAAACGTTTGATATGCTAGCTTACTCTAAAAATAATGAACACATAACAATGTAATGCAAAATATATTTTTAATGAAATAATGCTATGTAGAATATTAATACAATAAATATATTATGATACATTATTAATATCAACAATTAACTTTGGACATTTTGAATCTGTTCCATAAAATAGTTCACAATGTTCTCTCTTGATATTATAGCTATTGTCTTCTCTTAGTTCGTAATCAGTAGAATAATCATTATTCCATTTTGAGTCATACACAATTTTTACTGGTGTCTCATCAAAAGGCTCAATGTGCTTTTCGTCTTTGGTATTATTTGGTTCAATGACTGTTTGACCAATGTCAGTAACGTTTGCTGGTGTTTTGTTTTTCATCGATTCATCTTTATATTCCATCGTGATATTTTCTGACAATGCTTTTTTTATTTTTCTGGCAATATCACTGTCTATTATCACATTATTTTTACACAGGTAACAGTTTCGGCACGTAGACAAGGTATGGTTTACGATATTAGTAGAAGAGTAGGCCTTTCTTTTATTGATCTTCCGTTGAATGCTAATACCTGAAAGGTGACGATTGGATGTATCAGTAGGTAATGTGTTACCTGCAATAGTAGCAAGGAGTTGTCCTCTATCATCAATGATTATTTTTATGTTGGCATTCTCTTTGAGTGCAATCATCTCTGGAGATCTCAATCTCGCATAACCACCAACATAAGAGTTGAATTTTTTCGGTATTCCAAAGAAATTTAATTCCTTACTGTAATGACAATGCATGAATACATTTCCAATAGTGCTACCAACTTTACTTTTTTCAAATTTTAAATATTTCTCTTTGTCGGAATTCAATTATACAATAACCTTGTTATGTAAACACACTTTATTAAAATGTTCCATCTTCACTTTTTTTTAAAAGATATGACTTATGTGTTTATCGTTCCACTGCGTAAAAAATACTGATTTAATACATGCAATAGATTAGGTAGTGTCAATAACCGCTCATAGAATACCAGTGGGAAAGTCACATCGTGTCTCTGACTAATCACAGAGCGCTGTCAATAACCGGTCATAGAATACCAGTGGGAAAGTCACATCGTGTCTCAGACCAATCACAGAGCGCAATTGTTAGAACTGTAAGCATATTTTGACATTTTAAGTTATGTACAAAAAGAAAAAAATAAATAAAGTTGAAAAATTTCTAAGTTCTAAAAAAGTTTGAATTAAACACTTTTAGGATATTGATTGTCTTTACTGAAAAACTAGTGCATTACAGAGTCTCTCAAACCCCTTAAAGCTATTTTAAAATATACAAAAACTACTTATTTAACACAAAAATTTCGTTTTTAATGAACACAAATTAAATAAAAACCACACGGAAACAGGCATCTGAGTCTCTCAAACCCCTTAAAGATCTTTTAAAAGATAGAAAAACTACTTATTTAACACTAAAATTTTGTTTTTAATGACTACAAATTAAAGAAAAACCACACGGAATGATGCAACTGAGTCTCTCAAACCCCGTAAAGCTCTTTTAAAAGATGCAAAAACTACTTATTTAACACATAACTTTCGTTTTTAACGACCACCAAGTAAACAACAACCACACGGAAACAGGCAACTGAGTCTCTCAAACCCCTTAAAGCTCTTTTAAAAGATAGAAAAACTACTTATTTAACACAACAATTTCGTTTTTAATGACTACCAAGTAAGGAAAAACCACACGGACTTAGGCAACTGAGTCTCTCAAACCCCGTAAAGCTCTTTTAAATGATACAAAAACTACTTATTTAAAAAAAAAATTTAGTTTTTAAAGACAACCAAGTAAAGAAAAATCACACGGAATATGGCAACTGAGTCTCTCAATCCCAGTAAAGCTCTTTTAAAAGATACAAATACTAATTATTTAAAACAAAAAATTCTTTTTTAATTACAAACAATTAAAGAAAAATCACAAGGAATAATGAAACTGAGTCTCTCAAAACCCTTAAAGCTCTTTTAAAAGATACAAAAACTACTTATTTAACAAAAAAGTTTCGTTTTTAATGACCATCAAGTAAAGAAAAATCACACGGAATTATGCAACTGACTCTCTCAATCCCCTTAAAGCTCTTTTAAAATATACAAAACTACTTATTTAACACAAAAATTTCGTTTTTAATTACCATCAAGTAAAGAAAAATCACACGGAATTAGGCGACTGAGTCTCTCAATCCCCGCAAAGATCATTTAAAATATACAATAACTACTTATTTAACACCAAAATTTCGTTTTTAATGACCAGCAAGTAAAGAAAAATCACACGGAATTAGGCAACTGAGTCTCTCAATCCCCGTAAATATCTTTTAAAATATACAAAAACTACTTATATAACACGAAAATTTCGTTTTTAATGACCAACAATTAAAGAAAAATCACACTGAATTAGGCAACTGAGTCTCTCAATCCCCGTAAAGATCTTTTAAAAGATACAAAAACTACTTATTTAACACTAAAATTTCGTTTTTAATGACCATCAAGTAAAGAAAAATCACACGGAATTAGGCAACTGAGTCTCTCAATCCCCGTATAGCTCTTTTAAAAGATACAAAAACAACTTATTTAACAAAAAAATTTCGTTTTTAATGACCGTCAAGTAAAGAAAAATCACACGGAATTAGGCAACTGAGTCTCTCAATCCCTGTAAAGATCTTTTAAAAGATACAAAAACTACTTATTTAACAATAAAATTTAGTTTTTAATGACCATCAAGTAAAGAAAAATCACACGGAATTAGGCGACTGATTCTCTCAATCCCCGTAAAGCTCTTTAAAAAGAAACAAAAACTTATTATTTCAAACAATTAGTAATTTTCTTCATTCAATAACGTCAGGTCAACTCCCATTTACGTAGGCAACTGTGTCTCTCAATCCCCATAAAGTTCTTTTAAAATAAACAAAAAAAACGTAAATAACATACACTTATCGTATTTAATGATCCTAAAGTAAAAAAAATCACTAGGAATTATGCAACTGAGTCGCTCAATCCTCGTAAAGATCTTTTAAAAGATGCAAAAACTACTAATTTAAAATACAAATTAAGTTTTTAATGAGAAACAAGTAAATAAAAATCAAACGTAATTAGCCAACTGAGTCTATCAATCCCCGTAAAGATCTTTTAAAAGATAAAAAAACTACTTATTTAAAACAAAGAACCCCCATGTAACTGAACCCCTGTATAACTGAAACCCCTGTACAACTGAACCTCCGTGCTAAATTTCATTACGTTTAATATCTAGTCATCAACGGCTCCAAGACTCAGAATAAAAAGTTATTTTTAAAACCGGGAGCCCGATTTACGAAAAAAAAAAGGGGTACCCCCCGTGCCCCGGACCCCTCCGGGGACCGGAACCCGGGGAGAACCGAACGCCCGCCGGGCCCCGGGATCCGCGGTAACTGACCCCGCGGGCAACTCCCCCCGCTCTGCAACCCACCCCCCGCCTAACACTGTTCAGCCATTTCTGTGTAAATTTACAATATTTTTCAAACGTTACTTAAGTATTATACAGACCACATCGGCGAGGTAAAGCTAGGTCAAGTCACAATGTCATTCTATCGTTACTTTTCAATTAAGCTATTGAATACTTTCTAGCAATGTCCCTTGTAAGCGTCTACGCAAATATCTTTTCGCAAATATCTTTTCGCAAAAAAAAATTCGCAAATCTCGTAAACTAAAGAAGTAATTACCCTTTTCAAATGCATTACTCGTTCTATTAATGAAACCCATGAAACGAATAGCCAAGTTTTTAAAAAAAACCTACTACTCAACTTACAGATGAATGACCGCTCTGAATCTCTTTGAAAAGGTGTAGAGCTTCTATAGAAGTATTACCTAGATGCGAGGGGCTACTCACACTCTTTGAAAGGGTGTATAGCTTCTATAGAAATGTTTTCCTATAGCTTCTATAGAAATGGTAGGTACTACTCTACTCAAGACCAGAAAATTCAGATATAAAGTAAGATATGAACATCAGATTCCATCGAGGTTTCATAAATTAGCCATGGATTTGTGGTGCAAGTAAATTTGTTTAATTCAAATTTTAGAGCTCAATTTAAATTAAATCTTAAATGGCCCTATTTTGTCGGATTAATTCAAATATCAGCCAGTTTAAGGTCTCGCTGTTAATCACTTGGGTTAAGAGAAACTTTTGTGAGAAGTTAAGATTGATATCTCGTCCATATTTTGTCTGAGGTTTGGTCATGGTAAGGAAGCTAGAAAGGATTTGTGGACCGAATTCCGATAAAAACTGACACCAATTTAGTTTTCAAAACTTTTTAAAACTAGCCAACAAAATTCTAAAAATAGAACGAACGCCGATCAATTGATGGCGGGCCGCGGATAATTTTTCGGCGGCACGCCGCCAATTTCTTTTGGCGTTGCCAGGCGTGCCGCCGCCGGCGTAATTGTGTCCGCCGTCGCTGAACTTTATTTAGGTGCGGCTTCGGGGTCTACTTTGCTGGAGCGATTCAGTTGAGTGAGAGCTTTGCCGTCTTAGACTGTTATGAAATAAAAAAAAACAAGTTTTTTTAACTGAAAGTAAGGAGCAACATTAAAACTTAAAACGAACAGAAATTATTCCGTATATTAATAGGGCTGTCCCCTCCTCAACGCCTTTCTCTTTACGCTAAAGTTTTTTATAGTTTAAAAAAAAAGAGTTGTGAGAAAGAGTCTAACTTTAGCGTAAAGAGCAAGGCGTTGAGGAGGGGACAGCCCCTTTAATATACGGAATAATTTCTGTTCGTTTTAAGTTTTAATGTTGTTCCTACTTTCAGTTAAAAAAACTTGCTTTTTTTTATTTAATTTTTGAACGTTTTTGAATTAATGGAGGTTTTGATTTTGGCTCACCGTACATGAATAATTAAAACAAAATTTTCATATTAATTTACTTTTATTTGGTTAAATGGCTTTCTCGAAACTTGTTTCATTTTATTTACGAACGTTTTTATTAGTAATAAATACACGTAACTTACGAATTAATTTACGTAACGAACTTCTTTATTCATATATTTTTAATACGTATATTAGGGGGTTCTCCCCCTAGTCAATACCTTGCTCTTTAAGTGAAAGTTCGAATTTTGTTCCAATTCTTCAAAACTGACCGCTTAATCACAAAGGTCTTTAATTAGAATAAATAGCTCTTATGAAAGTACTAAGAAATCTCTGGCTTAAAGAGTGAGGTATTGACAAGGGGGTGAACTCAATCATATATGTAATATTTTCTGTTCGTTTAAATTTTTGATGTTGCTGCTGTTGCAGTTGAAAAACTTTTTTTATATTTAATTTCTGATCTTTTTTTAAATAATGCTGGGAAGTCCGGCGTCCCCTTCATAGCAATGTCCCTTCCCCCATGAAAACTTCCTTCATGGAAAGATCCTCCCACATAACCCCCCACCCACTACCAATAAAAATCTCTCCTGAAAACGTCTGTACTGTATACGTCCCAATAACAAATACTGTATGTTAGCATTGGGTAAAATTCATAACTTTCAGCCCTCCTCCCGGGACATTCGGGGGATTAAGTCATCCTAAGAGACATACTTATAATATTTTCGAATATGCTGAACAAAATAGCTATCTCAAAATTTTGATCAGGCGACTTTTGGAAAAAAATAGCATGGGATGGGGCCTAGTTGCCCTCCATTTTTTTGGTCACTTAAAAATGGCACTAGAACTTTTAATTTACATTACAATGAGCTCTCCCATGATATTCTAGGACAACTGGGTCGATACGATCACCCCTGGGAAAAACAAACCAAATAAACACGCACCCGTGATCTTTCTTCTGGCAAAAAATGCAAAATTCCACATTTTTGTAGATAAGAGCTTGAAATCTCTACAGTAGGGTTCTCTGATACGCGAAATATGATGGTGTGATTTTCATTCAGGTTATATAACTTTTAGGGGGTCTTTCACCCTTTTTTCGAAAATCAGCCAAATTTTCTCAGGCTCGTAACTTTTGATGGGTAGAATTAAACTTGATGAAACTTATATATTTGAAATCAGAATTAAAATCCGATTCTTTTGATATTTGTATCAAAATACCGTTTTCTAGAGTTTCGGTTACCATTGAGCCGGGTCCCAATGACCAATGCTATATGTTAACATTGGGTAAAGTTTATAACTTTCAGCCCCCTCCCTGGGGGCTTCGATGGATCAAGTCATCCTAAAAGACATAGTTATAATATTATCTACCATGCTGAACAAAATGGCTATCTCAAAATTTTTATCGGGTGACTTTTGTAAACAAATGAGCGTGGGAGGGGGCCTAGTTGCCCTCCATTTTTTTGTTCACTTAAAAAGGGCACTAGAACTTTTAATTTCCGTTCCAATGAGCCCTCCCACGATATTCTAGCTAGGACCACTGGGTCGATACGATCACCCCTGGGGAAAAGAAAAAAAACAAAAAACAAATAAACACGCATCTGTGATCTTTCTTCTGGCAAAAAATGCAAAATTCTACATTTTTGTAGATATGTACTTGAAACCTCTACAGGAGGGTTAGCTGATATGCTGAATATGATGGTGTCATTTTGATTAGGGATCTGTGGCTTTTAGAGGTTATTTCCCCCTCTTTTTGAAAATCGGTCACACGTTCTTAGGCAGTTAACTCTTGATGGGTAAAATGAACCTTGATGAAACTTATATATTTGAAATCAGAAGTAAAATCTGATTCTTTTGATGTATCTATTGGTATAAAAATTTCGTTTTTTAGAGTTTCGGTTACCATTGAGCCGGGTCGCTTCTTACTTACAGTTCGTTACCACGAACTGTTTGATTTTGCCGATGAGATTGCTCTCCTTTATCACCTATTAGAAGACTTACAATAGAATATGACAGCACTGACAAATACATCAAAAACAGTTGGATTGTCAATGAGTACCCAAAAAAGGAGAGTCATGAACAACAACGTAAATACAAATCTGGACTGGCCAAGGAATGGTTGCTCCTTTGAGCTAGAGAAAGTTGTAGAATTTAAATATCTTGGAAGCCTCATAAATTGTGACGGAAGCAAAGGGCGAGAAATGACTACACGCATTAAAATTAAATAGGGCCAAGCAGAAAAAAAAAAATCAAACTCAAAAATAGAATTTGCTGGTACAGATAAATCAATTAATGTTAAAACAAGTAGAAATTAAAATGAACACTCAAAATCAAACTTAAAACGATCATAAATATACACAATCGGGATTTTGGCTACTGTAACCCCCCTCCGTAAACCCTCTGAAGGATATCGTTCTACCTGTGTTTAATTTACAACTTTATTTTGAACATTCAAAATTTGCGTTTTTTTAACATTCAATTTTTTTTAACATTTCGAACATTTGGGTTTTGAACATTTTTGTGTAAATTTTTCTTAAGGTTGACAACAAATGAAAAATCACTGCATATTTAAGATGACTGGCTTACTTAGTCTCTCTCTGAAGCCTAGTGGCGTATAAGACAGTAATACTTGACCTCCATGTCAAATGATCCTGAGCCATGGACCACAATTCATTGAGAGATGCTTTTAAGACTTTTGCTTCATCTTCAAGGAAACAGTCAATTGTGCTCCACTGTCTATCTCTATTCCGCAGGCTCGGAAAAATTCAGAACCGAACTTCATGTATAAGTTATCCTTGTTTCATCCTTTTAACTTTGTAACCTTATCAGCCGTCCTTGTAACTACAGAATCACCATCGTCTAAGTCGTTGATTATTTGAGGTTGCTTGGTGAGAAACTTCATTTGGGTTCTAGGCTCTTTATCACCCCAACTTATCGCAAGTATTCTTTTCAGGAAATTGTTCTCAAATCCAAGTAACGTTTTCTCTACAGATCTAGATAGGCTCCAGGATTTGCAGCCATACGTCAATATGGAAATCACATTGCTTTTGAACAGCCACAGCTTCAGAGGGTTATTTCTAGAACTCCATTAGTTATTTCATTGAGATAATTGTTCACCTTGTTCAGTGATTCAAGCATAATTTCTCTATTACGAGTGCCATTCGGAGTTACTGTAACATCTAAATAAGCTAGGCTTTTTCAGCTAGCTCTTCAGTATTCTGTTGTATATCTTCTGTGAAATGAGCAGCAAAAGCTATCCCATTGGCAAAGTCACGGCTATAAAATTAAATCTGAGGATTCAATTGCACCCCGCCACAGAAGTTGTAAGATATTAAAACGAAGTTTATGATTCTGGCAATTGAGATTGGATGAGAAAGGCATCCTTTCCTCACACAAGATTCAAAAGCAAATCTTTCCAGATGTTCGTTTTGAGTCTCTAGGGCACGCAACTACCCTTCATACAGGTCTTTGATTTTCTCTATAGCTTTCTTAAGAACTCCATAAAACCAAAGAACTTCCCACATCGCTCCAGTTATATCCCTTAACAATCCCAGAAAGTTTCAATTTAATACCCTGTTCTTCAGATATTTTACATTACCCTTTTGACGACCTGGGTACACGTATTGGCCTTTTATTTAATTTAACACCCACCTCAATTTTCCCTAAAGTCACTATGGTGGGTACGCTCTTTTCACAACCCGGATGCGTCTTTTGGTTAAGTTCAACCTCCCCCGCAACCCCTAAGATGAACTTTTGATTGGGCGACAAGATTGCTACTTGTCCCTGTAAAAAAGGCCCAGCAACTGATTCAATGCCCGATGTGGCACCAGTGGCTCTGGAGGACCTTTATCTTTTTAAGAATGCCTTTGAATTTGGTTCACCATCAACCTAAACATTCTCAGAAATTTTAAACTAACTGACCTTAGCTTTTCCTCAGGCATTGCAGAAACTCCCTTTGACAACCAGGATGCACATAGTTTCTTTTGGTTTACACAAATAATCCAGGAAAGTTTCATCTTAATACTTTAACCCATAAAAGAGATTTAGCACGTATGCCCTTTGGACAAACTTGATGCAAATAAGTGTATTTTGATATAGCTCAACATCTCCCTCGACATTTCTCAATAGTTTCTACGTAATATACTTAATCTTCCTGAGATAATGCAGGTACACCCTTCTGACAACCTGGATACATATAATGTCTTTCAATTTATTTCAGCATCCCCCACAGAACTACTTGAAAGTTCTACTCTAATCACCTTGATCATTACAGATATTTTGCAGATATACTCTTTTGACAACCTACTCTTAATAGTACCGTAAAAGTTTATCTTGTGAACAAATTTTGGGAAAGTCCTAAACCTATCGAAAATGGTTTGAAATCGAAACAAAACCATATAATTGGAATCACCATGTTTGGAAGCCTTATAAATCATGATTACAGTTCCCCATCTTGAAGAACCAAGAAACTAAGTTTTTCGCATTGAAAGCACCGAGCTGTCCCCTTTTTTCGCAGGGATGATCATATTGAACTAGACGGAGTTGAATACTGATTGAGGACTCATTTGAAAGGATATCCCCATATTTAGTACCCTTTTTAGTAAAAAAAGAAGATATTTTGCCACGGCAAAGTGGTGTTTCCTGCCATTTTGCATAGATCTTTCCAAAGAGGGTTAAAATCACAATAAATACAAATTCTAAGATAGCCAATTGAGTTTTTAATGGTTAAAAACTAGAGTAGGATGGTTTTGAGCCCCCCTCCTACCCGGGTCTTTCTGGTCTTTTCATTTTGTTCAATATAGTTCTCAGCATTCCTTGAAGGTTTCATCTTAGTGTGAAAAGAGTTCAGTTTTATTGCCTCAAAAAAAGGACATAAATACAAGCAGATTAGTTTTCAGATTTTTTTTCTTCATTAAAGGTTGCCTTGGTCTTTTTAATTGGTGCCCCCATCTCTTTTAAATTTTGAGGCCCCTTAGCTGCAAACCGATATAAAAGGCTTATATTTTGAAATGTTGATTTCTGGGGCTTTGCAATACATTTGAGTGACTTTGTCACATCGTTCCCTGAAGTTTCACCGCATTTTTGACGTAAAACCTTAAATTATATATTTTTTTTTCTAAGAACACTCTGCATTTCTATGACGAACAAATAAACGTTCAAATGGGGACAGTGTCTAATTTTATAGACAATGTCACTTCTAGCCGAGGGGATTGGTGTGCTGGATTTAGGATTCTTTTTCCGAGAGGGTGAGGGTTCGAATCCTAGTGTATCCAGTTATTTGGTTTTGGACGAGGGTCAGAGGTGTGACTGTGATAGCTCAGCCAGAGTCAACCCAGCTCTAAATGGGTACTTGGAGAAATCTGCGGAAGGTAAAACAGGAAGGGTGTGCGAAAGCACAGGATGGTTGGCCTCCAGCCCCCATTGCACTTCCTGGCTGAAAGGGCCAAGAAACGGAGATCAACACAGCCGGTTGGACCTTAATGGTTCTAGTACCGTAAATTTTACCCTTTATTTAGTCTAATTCTTCACTGTCTAATGAATAAATGGGGAAATGTAACCAATCAAGTGTATAACTATAAATTCACTATCATTTCTTTTGCAACTAGAAGAAGAGGAAGATTTTACCACCTTCATTAGAAATTCAATTTACATTTAGACAGTGTTAGAGAACCATAAACTATTTGTGGACTGGAAGCTATTATTTTGTTCTGTATGAATATGTTAATTTAATTATACTACTTTAGCATTTCTGCTAATAACAATCGATGAACATGTGATCGAAATATCCACAGTTTGGTAACTGTTTTCACTGTCTAATAAATGGACTTATCCCCATTTGAACGTTTATTTGTGTGTCACCGTATTCATCGGAATGTCGTCATAAGGATATACGATGAATTTTTTGTCTATAACTCCGGAAAGAAATCGAGAATAATACCCCCCTTTGACCGTTTATGCGACAAAATTGTAGAGTTTTTAGAAAAAGTTTTAGAAAGGTAAGAAGTAGAATATATATTTTCAACGAAAACTCGAGTTAAATTCTTTAGTTTTTTTTGCCTAAGTTAAATAGACATTTTTCATATGGTTTATCCTATATATTGTTAAAACAAAAAAGAAAATTAGTTTAAATAAAACGAAGAAAATAAATTTTTCTTGGAGAAAATAAAGAACGAAGTTGAAACTTAAACGGACAGAAATTAGTGACTAGTACTTTATTTGAAGAAAAATATATGTATTTGAAAAACTTAATTGAATAAATTGCTCGTGAGATTTCCCTGAGAATCCTGACCCTGCCTGTGCTTTTTAAATATGCAAGCTACTTCAGAACATTGTTCCTCTTCAGCCTGTCTTTTTTCGGTGAAATTTTCGTTTCCAGTAAATCTAGTAGAGGAACTTTCCCCTCTTTAATTCATTCCTCTGACTATATGAGGGTACTTATCTGTTATAGCGCTTATGTTAAGTTCTTCATCTATGTTTCTCTGACTAATCCTAATGAAACATCACAAAATATGATGGAAATATAATACTTTAGAAAGAAAATTTTGCTACATATTTGCACATTGGAGGGGGGGGGGGGTAAAGTATAGCGTCTCTGCATGCAAAATGTGTTAGGTACAAATATTCTGTATGTTATGAAGTAAGAATTGTTTTCTAACTTCACACTGTCCAAGTACTTTATCCCCCCCCCCTGATGTGCAAATATATAGCCCAAATGTATTTCCAATCCCTCCTGTCACCTGTCTGTCTTGTTTCACGCCAAGCTGAAAGAAACTAACGAAAGAAACCGGTTCTACAGTGCGTCAATGGATGACGAACTTAACATAGGCGCAATAACAGATAAGTACCTATATGAGTACTTTCATCATACCTTATTTAAACATTAAATAAAAAAACAAGTTTTTTTAAATGGAAGTAAGGAACGACATTAAAACTTAAAACGAACAGAAATTAACTCGTATATGAAAGGGGCTCTCCCCTCCACAGCGACTCACTCTTTACGCTAAGGTTTTTTATTGTTTTAAAAAATAAAGTGGTGAGACAGAGTCAAACTTGAGCATAAAGAGCGAGGCGTTGAGGAAGGGACAGCCCCTTTCATATACGGAATACTTTCTGTTCGTTTTAAGTTTTAATGTTGTCTTTACTTTCATTTAAAAAAACTTGTTTTTTTATTTAATTTCTGAACGTTTTTGAATTAATGTAGCTTTGATGTTTGCTTTGACTTGATGAAACTTATAAATTTGAAATCAGCATAAAAATCTGATTCTTTTGATGTATCTATTGGTATCAAAATTCCGTTTCTTAGAGTTTTGGTCACTATTGAGTCGGGTTACTTCTTACTTACAGTTCATTACCACGAACTGATTGATTAAAGCTTCCAAAGGCTTCAACTAAAAAATATTGTCAAACCCGAAAAATAAGTGAAACTGTTTACTGCATTTTTGTATTTTCTGCTTATTGGCACATAAAGGAAGATTTTTTTAAAAGCTTGTAGGATTTGCTCTTTCCAAAATAACAGCTTTCTAAAATACAAAAAGGATTTAAAACTAGCTGGACCAAAAAGAGAAAATTGGTAATAGGTTTATTTTTCCATTTCTTGTTTAATATTCCAACTAAAAGATGCAAATACCGCATGATGTGCTTTTACTACTTTTCCCATTTATATTTATTACCCCTCTCCTAAATTAGCCCCAGTGTCTTTGTAGTAAGGTTGTATATAACCATTATTTGAAAAAAACTACGTTTTCTAAAGAGTTAAAGAGGCTGAGTTACAAGGTCGAACCTTAAAACGTACAGGGATTAGGAGGCACAGTTGGGGGGCTACCACCCCAAACCCCCCGCTTTCGCAGCCATTAAATATAAAAAAAAAATTCTTTAAACTGAAAGTAAGGAGCGACATTAAAACTTAAAAAGAACAGAAATTATTCCGTATATGAAAGAGGCTGTGCCATCCTCAACGCCTCGCTCTTTACGCTAAAGTTTGACTTTCTCACAACTCTTTTTTTAAACAATAAAAACTTTAGCGTAAAGAGCGAGGCGTTGAGGAGGGCACAGCCTCTTTCATATACGGAATAATTTCTGTTCTTTTAAGTTTTAATGTCGCTCCTTACTTTCAGTTTAAAGAAATTTTTTTTATATTTAAAGGCTGCGAAAGCGGGGGTTTGGGGGTGGTAGCCCCCAACTGTGCCTCCTAATCCCTGTACGTTTTAAGGTTCGACCTTGTAACTCAGCCTCTTTAACTCTTTAGAAAACGTAGTTTTTTTCAAATAATTTCTGCACGTTTTTGTACAGTTTATTACTTATTATTGCTTGACTAACTGTTAGCTGATCGTGTCAGGAGTTAAAGTTGGGGGCTGCCGCCCCCAAACCCCCGCTCTTGAACATTCTTGTGTTAAGGCTTTTAATTCCTGAATACTCAAATCACGTCGTACAGGGTGCCTCCTAATCCCTGTACGTTTTAAGGTTCGAACTTGTGACTCAGCCTCTTTAACAGCCCCCCAACTGTGCCTCCTAATCCCTGTACGTTTTAAGGGTCGACCTTGTAACTCAGCCTCTTTAACTCTTTAGAAAACGTAATTTTTTTCAAATAATTTAAAAAGAAACTGAGTTTCTTTTCAAAGTATATAAAAAAGTTGCTCTGATGGTGAATCGAACCCGAGTTTTCCGCCTGAAAGTCTGAAGTCTCAGCCGCTGGACTATACAAACAGAATAGTAATTGTTGTTTAGCAAATAGAAGGTATTTTCGACGCAAGCAAATTCCCAAAAATCTTGATATGTGGTTTTTGGAAAACAGGGAAGGAGTGATCAGATTGAGCTGAAATTTCGACGATAAGCTCCCAGGCCCCAGGAAAGCTTATCCTCTAAATTTCAGCCCGATCAGACAACGTTAAAGGGGGGTTGTGGAGGGAAAAATTAACATGGGCTAATATAGGAAAACGAGGTTTTTCGTAAATGTAAATTCGGGGGATAATTTTTTCGGTCTGAAAATATCAAAAGGCCCTAACAGGTCGAATTCTGCTTCGAATGAGTCCTCATTCAACCGGATCCGTTGCCAACTGTGGCCTGTAGACGTGGCTAAGAAAAAAAAAAGAGATGAATTTTAAGTGGCTATATTTGGTTTTTTGAAAACAGGGAAGGAGTGATCGAATTGAGCTGAAATTTCGAGGATAAACTCCCGGGACCTATGAAAGCTTAACCTATAAATTTCAGCCCAATCGGACAACGTTAAAGGGGGGCTGTGGTGGGAGGGTCCAAACTTCCGGCCCAGTTTACCCCATGAAGATAAAGTCGGAGGAGGATTAAATTTTGCAAGTTTCTTAGTTTGAGTTTGGGCTACGAAATGTAATCACCACCGTCTCTCTGCGACCTCTAGGACCTGAAATCGCTTAACATTGTGGTGGGTCGCCTCTTTATAGAGGCACAAGTGTGCCTCCTTGATATAGTAATTAGAAAGTTTTCCTTGTTTTTCAAGTTTTGATTGAAATCTGTGCTTGTTTTTCATAAGCGATTGGTTCATAGTCAGGCTCTAATTTTGTCAAAATCCATAGGGGAAGGGGTATTAAAATGGAGGCGATTTTCCCAAGTCAAGTGAAAAATGAACCACATAGTACTAGATAAAGGCAAAGGTATACTAAAGAAAACTGCGGATGCATCAATTATGTAGACCTATCTTAGTTTTTACAAGATTTTTGAAGACGCTAAATTTAAGCGAGAATAGGGAGGTAAACTGGGATCTGGAGTGGGGCAGTTGGCCCCCAGCTCCAAAGCAAATTAAGCTCCTGTGGACTCTAAGGTAAAATTCTACTTTAGCTACTTTTGGCTATCTTGGGAAGGGGTTAGGTTAGGAAAATGAGACTTTCAGAGATGGGTCTACAGGCTAAAGTATGTCCCGGGTAGGTATTTTGAAGTACCTACCTCCACTCCTTCTCCCTCTAGAGGGTCATGAAATTTGCCTACATGACATATCTGTACCCATTGAAATTTTGACAAAACAACATTTTACCTTAATTTTCAGTTATCAGTTTCTTTTTCTCTGGCTTTAGCTCTGAAAATGCAATTTCAGGTATTTGAGCAGAATTTTAAGACATATAAATAGTTTATTTTCAAAATCTAGAAAATGTACTTATAGACCTTTCATAGATCACAAAGTGGGATTGAGCTATTCAGCAAAGTGGCGGAGCTGAAAAAAGCCTTATTGTAGGCTACTTCATTTAAGCAAAAGATCTATTTTGCAAGGTTTTACTTTTATAACTCATATATTTTTAAAGGTCATCAAAGGTCAGGACCCTCTGGAGGGAGAAGGAGTGGAGGTAGGTACTTCAAAATACCTTCCCAGGACATACTTTAGCCTGTAGACCCATCCCTGAAAGTTTTATTGGACTTATCCACCGGCATTAGCAAAAGATATATTTGCAGCAAGCGGTATATTTGGTAAGGGTGTTAAAAAGCCATTCAAGTGGTTTGAGTTTTTTTTTACTAATGAATTAATTGAGCAACTCAGGTCTCAGTATTGAGCAAAGATTTGTTCAATAATGAACAACTCTTGTGCTATTTAATCCTTAGCCAAGAAAAAATAGATTTCAACCCATACAGTGGCATGGTAAGGGGGTGACTTTTACCGGGTGTAACCTCTGAGAGGGCGCCAATCTGAGTTTTTTTTTTCGTCCAAAACATGGATATTCTGTTTAGTTATACTGTTATAGCGGTGGTGGGACGGTGGCTAGAACTGACGTTGCAGCGGGCTCTGAAAATTTTTGACTTTGAACCTTTATCTGAAAAAAAAAAATACTTGCCTGATTGAAGCCAGAGAATTTAAGTTTTCCCAAGCTGTGGCCGACAAACTATATTCAACAAAACCAATTATTACAAACAGTAATATCCGCATTATCTGCATTACGAACACTTGGAAGGCGTAAACCCTTATGCTACCCTTGTTTAACCCCCAATTTTACCCTAAGCGGGTAGGCACCTTTAGGCACTTCTTTGACCAAACACTATTGACGCACTGTGCATAAGGCCTTGCAAAGAAAGTAAAATTCGAAAAAAACCGGTCAGTATTTCAGGTTTCAAAGATTCACTGGCAACCAGACATTAAAGACGGGTAATTAAAATTGGCTGTCTTTACCTCTATTCAATTAAACATATGTTTGCCTTATAAATAAAAAAAAAAATAATAATTTGAACCCGTTACGATGAACTTTTTTTTGCAAAATATACGGGAGCAGATTATTTCTCAAGGTTTAATTACGCCACAGATTTTTAAAATTTATTATCACATTTCACGATTTTGTTAAAATTTTAGAGCTTAGCAATAATTGGACCTGATATTTTTGTAATAGTAACCACTCAAATTTCCCATTTAGGTAGCTCCAAAAAACAAAACTAAACACCTACGTAAATCCCAGTCTCAGACGATCACACTTGTTAACATTAAACCATTATTATAAACTTTTTAACACCAATGAAGACAAAACTGTCTTTCAAGGTCAAATTACACAACAAATGTTTTAAATTTATTTTCTCTCCGCAATTTTTATTAAAATTCTTGGGTTTAGCAATAATGTGAATAAATGAAGCTGGTATTGTCAAAATATTCGCAGCACATTATCCAATTTCCGGAAATTCCAGTAGCGAAACTAAGCACCGACGTAACCCCCTCTCCCAGGCAATGTGCCTTCGCACAATGCCCCTCATTAAGTTCATTAAACACGTATATGCTAATATAATAGATTATGCCGAGGCAAAATGTTTCCCAAGGTTTAATTATGCCGTACATGCTTATAAATATATTTTATTGCTCTCTGATTTTTATTAAAGTTCAGGGATTTCCATGTGTAAATTTCCTATGTAAATTGTTTATCTTTGACGGTTTTTTTAAAAACAAAATATTTAACTATTTTTGTTTTTTTTTTGCAAGAAAATGACATGGTCTTAAGCAGGGCCGTATCCAGGATTTTTTCAGGGGGTGTTTTACACCAAACTTTTTGTCGGGAGGGGGATTACACAAAATAAACCTCAAAAACCACACAAAAAATTTATTTATATCCATTTTTTTACGTTTTTGCGAGTCAGACAAACATTTCGGGGGGGGGTCAAACCCCCTAATCCTCCTCCCTGGATACGGCCTTGGTCTTACGGTTTAATCATACTACAAATTGTTTTAAATTTACTATCCAAGTTTATGATTCTAATAGACATCCTTGTGCTTAGCAGTAAAATGAATGTGATAAAGTGAGCTCACATCTCTACAAAACTGACACCTCAACGCCCCATTATACAACTCATAACCATGTAACTAAATATCTACATAAATATCTCTCTGTAAAACTTTTTATCGTACACTGCGTCGCCAAAATAAATTCCCTTTTACATTTAAATCTTCATCGAGGTTACATTTGCAGTTTCCAGAATGATTTTTCTTCGGAACCAAGAAATAAGTCTTTGTAGCAAAGAGAACTAGATATACCGTACTAGGGTAACGTAACTTGTCATAACAACCGTTGGTCGGTTTTGCCGACAAAACTGTTGCAAGAGTGATGCTTTGATTTTCTTCCTTCGCCATCGATTAAACACAAAAACTTTCAATCCACAGAAGCTAAAAAATGTGTACACTAAGAAGAATCTTATCTTCAAATAAAGAAAATGAGGACCCATTTCTTAAAGATGGTCTAAAAAATAATGGGTTCTTAAAACCAATTTTATTATCTGTTTCCTAACACCCAATCAATTTTGTTACTTTTAAAATATACCATGTATACAAGATAAAACTTTATTACTTTGTCCCAAAACATGAAACTGAACAAAAGTTCATATTCCTAAAATTCGAGCATGTACAAGTTAAGACTACGTTACATTGCCTCAAAATACAAAACTGTTTAGTTGTTTCCCTAAGTATTTGGTGGGACAAACAATATGATTCTGTCTGTCATTGATTACCACATATATTCAATATGCTAATAATTGCAAAATTGCATTATTGCGATACATTAATATTTATAATCGTTGCGTAGCCACTTAGATGAAGACAAACCTTCCTACTCTAAAATATACCGGGAAATACCTGTCTTCCTTTCTGCCAGAAAACTGGCAATGGCAAGTTGTCATGAAGAAGCCAAAGGCCAACTGAATGCGTCGGATCATTCAAGCCTACTTTTCTGCTAAAAAGTTGGTCACGAGAGGGGGAGAGGCGCTCCTTCCGTCATACAAATAAAAAAAAAATGCCAAAAAGTACCAACTGTATCGTTTTCGATTTCCCAAAAATTGTTGGCTGACAAAATTTGCCAGACCGAATGATCCATGCTATTTTCAATAATTTAACAGTACTCCCAGATTTCATATATATCACCATTCCGGATGATTTGTTTATACACATATAAAAACAAACTGTTCAGTAGATTTTAAATTGCAGAACCTTTACTTCATTTACCCATCAGTTTGAAACTCAACATTAATTTGCAAACATGAAATAGCGGACCTAAAAATAGTTTTGTCAGAACCAATTTGAAACTGAGCAAAAAAAAAACAGTTTTCATTCGTGGCACACCCTTCATAGACAGTGATGACTGAACTACTATGCAAGTCACCGTACTTCACTGTTTAAACATGTAATATTCAGTAGTTGTGTCAATTAACGCTGGGATGGGTTTTTTTCTCCCTCTTTTGTACTTCGTTTTTCTATAGTGTTTGTGGTACTTGGTGAATAAGAAATAGATAAATAAATAAGGCGTCGAACAGGTGTAAGAGCAAAAATATATTCACTGAGCCTTTAAGTGTTGCCTATAAACATTTTGGCGGTGAAAGTTGTTAAATAAGGGGGATTATCAGAGCCCCTCTGAAGATTAAACAATTATTAAGCTAACAAGTAAACCATCGCTTATTCACTTTTCACATTTTGCAGACGTAAATTTTTTAAGCAAACTAGTCTGAAATACAGATTTCCTAGATCATTTTGTAAACACAACCATATATTCAGTATTCAGTTTCACCGCTTTCTCCTTTTTTTATGATAAGAGCATGAAGGGTATTACCCTACCCAAATTCTGGCTTCATACCATACTCAGCTTCCTATCATTTTTCATTAGGTACCCAACGGAAATTGCATCCGTCATTATATTTCTGGTTCTTCTTCTATATCTATTAGGCCTGAGCAACCATGCAGTCAGACTCGCGGATTACAAAAAAATACACACATCTCCAGCACGCAACTATCCAGTGTTTAACTTGTTTAATTGAGCTATGTTGAACATTTAATCGTATTTTTTATGATTGACCAATCAGTGTGACGATATGAAGATGTGACCAATCAGAGTGACGGCACAATTATTGAGTTAGAAAAGAAGGAATCTTGAAATAGAAGTTTTCCCATCTGAGTGATAAGAGAAGAAAAAATAGTGCTTGAGACAATACCTGGCGGCAAAACAGTATCGATATTTCTATGTTGATTGTTGTACGTAGCAAACTCTGTTGATAGTTACTATATGTGACTGTTCAAACCAGTATCTTGCCATTTTAAGAGCCATTTCCATAGTAATATGAAAAAACGTTTATCTTTTAAAAGTGTTGGATTTTCATCAAAAGGCGTGAATGTTGTTCCAATCAGGCACTAAGTCCAACCTAAGAACAATATGTTTATATTGGCCCTCAAAAAAGAAAAGGCTATCATAATTTGATATTTATATTTTAACTTATTTTCACGGCTTTATTTTTAGTGAGGCATCTTTCCTTATTATCCAGTATTTTAGTGTAATTAGATTTCTATGAATCTATCGTTTTGAATGATTTTTGTGTATGTCTGTTTTAACCGTAAATATACATTGATCTTGCCACACCCTCTACAGAGGTTCCTCCTTAGAAACACAGAAGTTTTGACTATGAAAAATAGTTTGTTTTTACCTATGTTTACCCCTTCACCCTAACCTGAAGAATGTATATGGGATGTGTGTTTTAAAAGAAGTACAGAACCCCAACCATAACAGGGATACTAAAAAAAAGGTGAACCAACAACCTTAAGGTCTCTTGCAAAAGTTTATTTATTTAAAATATAGTAAAAAACACAAGCTTTTTCAACTGAAAGTAAGCAACAGCAATAAAACTTAAAACGAATAATTCCGTAAGCCTATATGAGGTATTCCCCCTCCTCAATACCTCGTTCTTCACGCTAAAGATTTTTAATATTTTCAAAGTTTCGTATTTTAATTAAACGGCCCTTGTGTTTCAGGAGTCGTTCTGAAAGTATTGGGACAATAAAAAAAAGAGAAAAAAAGTCAAACTTTTGCTTAAAGAGCGAGGTATTGAGGACGGGCGAAACTCCTAATTACTTAAAATAATTACTGCTCGCTTGAGTTTTAATTTTGCTCCTTACTTTCAGTTGAATTGACTTGTTGTTTTTTTTAAGTTAATTTCTGATTGTTTTTAAGTAGTGCTAGGAATTCCGCCCCTCCATTAAAAATTCCCTTCCCCACAGAAAATTCCTCCATGGATAGTTTCTCTCACGTAAAAGACCCCCAGCCCTTCGGAAAATTTCCCCCGGATAATTCAATTGTCGCTCAAAGCTCCCCTGAAATTTCTTGCAAACGATTCCACCTGAAGAATTCTCTGTAGTACACTTTCATTTAAAAAAGACTTTAATTTCTGATCATTTTTTTAAATCATGCCGGGAATCCACTGGTTGTAGCTATGGTCGCATTTTTTTAGACTCGTGGTGCAAAACGTGGACTCATGCATTACACGGACTAAACTAGTTGACCATATTCCCCACCTGTAATAGTTTTTCGCGTGATTGTTACATAAAAGTTTAAAATGTGTCTGATATCTAGGAGTTAACGTACACAGGCGAGTCACCGAACCCCTTAATATGGGGAATTGCTGATAGTTACTAGTTGTATTTCAAGAAAGACTGCTTTTTTTTCTCTCTAGACTTTGAAAAATAACATTTTTGAGTATTTTAATAATAAAAAAAAAAAATACATTTTTTGGTATTTTCGTTGAGTAATAAAAAATTGTCCCAGCCTAAATTTTCAAAAATACACCCCCCACCATATTTTTTTTTGAAACGGCACCCATGAAATCTACATGTTTATTTTTAAAGTTAAAAAAACAACAACCAACCATTATCAAACCGTTCGTGGTAACGAACTGTAAGTAAGGAGCGACCCGGCTCAATACTAACCGAAACTATAAAAAACGGAATTTTGATATCTGTGGATATATCAAAAGAATTGGCTTATTATACTGTTTTTAAATATATAAGCTTCATTAAGTTTAATCTTACCTATTATTATTTGAAAAAAACTACGTTTTCTAAAGAGTTAAAGAGGCTGAGTTACAAGGTCGAACCTTAAAACGTACAGGGATTAGGAGGCACAGTTGGGGGCTACCACCCCAAACCCCGCTTTCGCAGCCTTTAAATATAAAAAAAATTTCTTTAAACTGAAAGTAAGGAGCGACATTAAAACTTAAAAAGAACAGAAATTATTCCGTATATGAAAGAGGCTGTGCCCTCCTCAACGCCTCGCTCTTTACGCTAAAGTTTGACTTTCTCACAACTCTTTTTTTAAACAATAAAAACTTTAGCGTAAAGAGCGAGGCGTTGAGGAGGGCACAGCCTCTTTCATATACGGAATAATTTCTGTTCTTTTTAAGTTTTAATGTCGCTCCTTACTTTCAGTTTAAAGAAATTTTTTTTTATATTTAAAGGCTGCGAAAGCGGGGGTTTGGGGGTGGTAGCCCCCCAACTGTGCCTCCTAATCCCTGTACGTTTTAAGGTTCGACCTTGTAACTCAGCCTCTTTAACTCTTTAGAAAACGTAGTTTTTTTCAAATAATTTCTGCACGTTTTTGTACAGTTTATTACTTATTATTGCTTGACTAACTGTTAGCTGATCGTGTCAGGAGTTAAAGTTGGGGGGCTTCCGCCCCCAAACCCCCCGCTCTTGAACATTCTTGTGTTAAGGCTTTTAATTCCTGAATACTCAAATCACGTCGTACAGGGTGCCTCCTAATCCCTGTACGTTTTAAGGTTCGAACTTGTGACTTAGCCTCTTTAACAGCCCCCCAACTGTGCCTCCTAATCCCTGTACGTTTTAAGGGTCGACCTTGTAACTCAGCCTCTTTAACTCTTTAGAAAACGTAATTTTTTCTAAATAATTTAAAAAAGAAACTGAGTTTCTTTTCAAAGTATATAAAAAAGTTGCTCTGATGGTGAATCGAACCCGAGTTTTCCGCCTGAAAGTCTGAATCTCAGCCGCTGGACTATACAAACACAATAGTAATTGTTGTTTAGCAAATAGAAGGTATTTTCGACGCAAGCAAATTCCCAAAAATCTTGATATGTGGTTTTTGGAAAACAGGGAAGGAGTGATCAGATTGAGCTGAAATTTCGACGATAAGCTCCCAGGCCCCAGGAAAGCTTATCCTCTAAATTTCAGCCCGATCAGACAACGTTAAAGGGGGGTTGTGGAGGGAAAAATTAACATGGGCTAATATAGGAAAACGAGGTTTTTCGTAAATGTAAACTCGGGGGATAATTTTTTCGGTCTGAAAATATCAAAAGGCCCTAACAGGTCGAATTCTGCTTCGAATGAGTCCTCATTCAACCGGATCCGTTGCCAACTGTGGCCTGTAGGCGTGGCTAACAAAAAAAAAAAGAGATGAATTTTAAGTGGCTATATTTGGTTTTTGAAAACAGGGAAGGAGTAATCGGATTGATCTGAAATTTCGAGGATAAGCTCCCGGGCCCTAGGAAAGCCTAACCTTTAAATTTCAGCCCAATCAGACAACGTTAACGGGGGGCTTTGGTTGGAGGGCCCAAACTTCCGGGCCAGTTTACCCCATGAACATAAAGTCGGAGGAGGATGAAATTTTGCAAGTTTCTTAGTTTGAGCTTGGGCTACAAAATGCAATTACCGCCGTCTCTCTGCGACCTCTAGGACCTGAAATCGCTTAACATTGTGGTGGGTCGCCTCTTTATAGAGGCACAAGTGTGCCTCCTTGAAAGGCTACGAGGCGGAGAATATTTGCCTGATTTTCAGAAAAAAAGGGGGGATCCTCTAAAAGTATTAGAATCTTAATGAAAATCACACCATCAGATTTAGCGTATCAGAAAACCCTACTTTAGTGGTTTAAAGGTTCTGTCTTCAAAAAACGTGGAATTTTGTATATTCTACCAGAAGTAAGATCACGGATGCGTGTATCGAGATCAGGGTGTGATCGTATCGATTCAGTGGTCCTAGAATATCGGGAGAGGACTCATTGGGACGTAAATTAAAAGTTCTAGTGCTCTTTCTAAGTGACCAAATAGATTGAGGGGCAACCTGGCCCCTTCTCCCGCCCCTTTTTTCCCAAAATAGCTTGGCAATGCCTTTAAAGGTTATATTTTTGGTCATAGATTTACTTTTGCAAGTTATATTTGCATAACTCTTTTACTTCTCAAGATAGTAAGAATCCTGATATAACTTAGATAGGCCTAGTCAGTGAGTTACACATATTTATAAGTAGTAGGTTAAATATGTCACTGAGATATATATTTATGTATATAACTTATATGCCTAGTCATTGAGTTACACATATTTATAATCAGTAGGCTAATTATGTCATTCAGTTATATATTTGCGTATATAACTTATATAGGCCTAGTCAGTGAGTTACACATATTTTAATTAGTAGGCTAAATATGTCACTCAGTTACATATTTCTGTATATAACTTAGATATGCCTAGTCAGTGAGTTACACATATTTATAAGTAGTAGGTTAAATATGTCACTGAGTTATATATTTCTGTATATAACTTATATGCCTAGTCAGTGAGTTACACATATTTATAAGCAGTAGGCTAAATATGTCACTCAGTTATATATTTATGTATATAACTTATATAGGCCTAGTCAGTGAGTTATACATATTTTAAGTAGAAGGCTAAATTTGTCACTCAGTTATATATTTCTGTATGTAACTTAGATAGGCATAGTCAGTGAGTTACACATATTTGTAAGTAGTAGGTTAAATATGTCACTGATTTATATTTTTCTGTATATAACTCATATGCCTAGTCATTGAGTTACACATATTTATAAGCAGTAGGCTAAATATGTCACTCAGTTATGTATTTCTGTATATAACTTATATAGGCCTAGTCAGGAGTTACACATATTTATAAGTAGTAGGCTAAATATGTCACTCAGTTATATATTTCTGTATATAACTTAGATAGGCCTAGTCAGTGAGTTACACATATTTATAAGTATTAGGATAAATCTGTCACTGAGTTATATATTTATTTATATAAATTATATAGGCCTAGTCAGTGAGTTACACATATTTTAAGTAGTAGGCTAAATATGTCACTAAGTTATATAATTCTGTATATAACTTATATGCCTAGTCAGTCAGTTACACATATTTATAAGTAGTAGGCAAAATATGTCACTCAGTTATATATTTCTGTATATAACGTATATAGGCCTAGTCTGTGAGTTACACATATTTATAAGTAGTAGGTTTAATGTGTCACTGAGTTATATATTTCTGTATAACTTATATAGGCCTAGTCAGTGAGTTATGTATATTTATAAGTAGTAGGTTAAATATGTCACTGAGTTATTGCCTTTGCAAAACAAAAGTGATCCGTTTATCTGGCCTCCCCAGGCCATTCAGCATGTCCCCAGGTGGCGATAGGGGAACGCTCTACAGATATGTAGGTTACCTCCATAGGAGGCATGGACCAAGGGGGGACCTTGTCCCTGGGGGTCCATAATAGAATCTGGGGTACCCTTGCCCGGGGTCATAAATACAGGCAGAGGAGGAAGAAGGCCACTCAAAGGTACACTCAAAAGGGCCCACTTGTTTATCCACAAGTTCCATGAGTTTCAAACCTTCTCCCAGCAATGGGTTAAATTGCATGGTGATGCAGAATGTGATGCCTCTATTGACAAATTCCTCCAGTGTAAAATTCCCCCTGGAAAGTTTATCTCTGGAAACTTCCTCCCCACGTAAAATTCTTCCCGTAGAAAATCCCCCAGCAAAAACCCTTCCCCCCCCCAAAGAAAATGTATGTAACCTACACCTCCAAATAACAAATACTATACGGAAACAAATTACAAATTTCATAACTTACAGGTGTTCCCTAAGGGGCTGTGGAGGTCTCGTTACTCCCAAGGACATAGCTAATAGACCTTTCAAATATGCTGAATAAAATGGTTGTCTCGAATTTTGACTGGAAGACTTTGGAGAAAAAAAGGGGCGTGGGAGGGGAGCTAGTTGCCATCCTGTTTTTTTGGTCACTTATAAAGGAAACTAGAACTTTTAATTTCCGTTTAAATGAGCCCTCTCCCGATATTTGGGACCATTGGTTTAATATGATCACCCCTGGGAAAAAAACAGCAAAAAAAAACAAAAAAAAAAACAAACAGACAAAAAACAATGAAACACGCATCCCTGATCTTTCTTCTGGCAAAAATTCAACGTTTTTGCAGTTGGGAGCTTGAAACCTTTACGCAGGGCTCTCAGATACGCAGAATATGACAGTTTAATTTTCATCAAGATGAAATCCCTTTTTGGCGGTTTTCCCTCTTTTTTCAAAAGTCCAGAATATATTCTCAGGCTCATAGATTTTTATAGGTAAAACTAAGCTTAGTGAAACTTATAAATCTGTAATTAGCATAAAATACAATTCTCTTCATGTATCTATTTATTTTAAATTTCTGTTTTTTAGAGTTTCGGCTACTATTTAGCCGCGTCGCTCCTTATTTACAATTTTTTTTTTATCACGAACTGATTGCTTTAAACTATGAAACTTGGCAAAGCTGGAACTTTAGAGTGTGTTTTTTTAACTATATGTTTCAGCCAAAAACCATAAATTGGGATCATTTTTCTTGTTTAAACTTTCGTAGAAAAAAATTGTTTTTACGTGAAGATGTGGTTTCAGAAAGAAGTGGCTGAACAAATCTGCTTTCAACATATGTCCTTCTCAAGAGCGCCCGCAGAAAATTTTCCAGGGGGGGTGCAGATACCAGAATAGCAGAGATTGGAGGAGAAATAAATTTTGTAGTAAAAAAAAAAATACAAAGAAATATATTGTTGATCAGTTAAGTATCATTTTTGAGTTTTAGCCAGTTAGCTACTTCGTCGAACTCGTTGAAAAGCTATTGTCATCATAGAATCATTGAAAAAAGACAACTTTCGATAATGCCCTGTTCTGCATGTTCATTCAATTAAATACTGTCGATTAACCAGCTATGGATCTGGGTAAAAGCTTTTGCAAAAGTTCGAGGATATGTTGAGCCGGTTGCAATCTTAAGAAGGATTTCAAATTATAGACTGGACAGTGACAATTTTTCCTATTTTATCATCATGATAAAATAGCATCATGACACCTGAGTACAGAGACAAACAAAGACAGATATACAAATGACAAAACTTATTATTTACATTCAAAATAAAACCATGGCAAATAAATTTATCACTTTTTCGACATACGCTTCTTCAGTTTTTTCTTTTTCTTAATGGACAGATAAGAGGCATAATTCACTAAGACGGTCGTCTGACATCTAACTTCTTGTCCTTGTTTTAACTCTTCTTAGCGTGCTGAAAATTGTACAGTATAGTGGTCTGGGGTGTATTATGATTCATTTTCTAAAAACATCAAATCAAAATTTTGAGATAGCCATTTTGTTCAGCGTGGTAGAACGGTCCAGTAACTATGTCTCTAGGGATATTGGGGATGTCAACCCCGTAAAGTTTTGGTATAACCTTACCGAAAAAATGACTGTGGATTGTCAGTTTAAGATACATATACTGATATTTATTCCTTAAAGTTTTAACAATTTTTTATTTATTAAAGTAAAAAAATGAAAACACTTAAAAATGTATTTTGTTTTTAGTAAAATGAAACTATGTTCTGTTCTTGAGAAAGCATGTGGGTTGCCAGTTTTAATCATGTTAGTCTTTGCTCATTTTGAGTTTGACTAGGTCATTTGTTTTAATTTCTGTTCGTTTTGGGTTTCATTTATTTGTTGATGGTGGTTTGTGAGAAGTTTACGCTTGAAATTCTATTTGACTTTATTTTTGCTGATTTTTGGTTTAATGGAGGTCTTTACTTTCCTTTGAAAAACTTGTTTGATGGAATATTTTTTTAAAATGAATTTTCGTAAAAAACACAATTGGATTCACTTACCTGTGGGGAAGTATGGAACAGAAAAGTACCACTAATCAGAGGCAACGCTATAGCGTTGCCTATAGTAAAGGTTGCCATACAGTTCCAATGCTTTAAATTTTACTTATTTATTATAAGTATTTTTTTTCCCAGAGGCACTTCATTTGGAAGGGGTCGTCGTAAAAACTTCAAAAAAGGCTCATTCGATTGGAAATCGAGAGTTCTAGTGCCATTTTCAATAGTCAAAAGTGATTGGAAGGCAACAAACACCCCTTCCACGCCCACCATTTTCCCAACCGCATCCAATCAAAATTTTGAGACAGCCGTTTTGTTTAACGTTGTTGAAAGTTCTGGAAATTATATCTTTGAGCATGGGACTCCCTCCCCCCCCATCCAAGGTCTTCAGGGCAAGGTTTCTAAGTTATGCCCTGGGGGCATATTTGGTTTTTATGGCAGGAATGCTTGTATAAACTTCAGAAAGGGCTCATTTGATTGGAAATTGGAAGTTCTAGATATAGGAGGGTAACGAGCCCCCCACCCCACGCCGTTTTTTCCCAAATGCACCCAATAAAAATTTTGTGGTAGCTAGTTTGTTAAAAATAGTTCAAAGATAATATAACGAAAACTGCGGCGTCAACACAGCCCCTCAGGGCCCAAGGGTAGGCGTTGTAAGTTATGCCCTGGGGGTATATATGGTTCTTATGGAAGGGATGCTTGTATAAACTACAAAGAAGGCTCATTTGATTGGAATTTGAAAGTTCTAGTTCACCTTTTAAGGGTCAAAAGAGATTGGAGGGCGCCTAGCCACTCCCCCCTTCACGCCCTTTTTTTCTCAAACCCATCTGATAAGAACTTTGAGACAGCCGTTTTTAAAAAATAGTTCAAAGACCATATAACAAAACTCCGGGGTCAACGCAGCCCGAAGGCAGGCGTTGTTATGGAATATATGGCTCATATGGAAGGGATGCTCCTAAAACTTCAGAGACGGCTAATTTGATAGGAAAATGAAAGTTCTAGTTCAGTTTTGGAGAGGCAAAGAGATTGGAGGGCAACTACCCCCCCACACCCCTGTTTTCCTGAATGCATCCGATAAAAATTTTGAGAGAGCCATTAAGTTAAAAATTGTTCACAATTCAGATAACAAAACTCAAGTGTCGGCACAACCCCCAGGGCCCGGGGCCAGGCTTTGTAAGTTATGCCCTGGGGCATATATGGTTCTTATGAAAGGGATGCTCGTATAAACTTCAGAGAGGGCTCATTTGATTGGAAATTGAAAGTTCGAGTTCACTTTTAATAGTCAAAAGACATCCCTAGCCCCCCCCCCACGCCTTCTCTTTCCAAACCCATCTGATGAAAATTTTGAGATAGACATTTTGTAGAAAAAATTGTTCGAAGGTCGGATAAGAAAAACTCCGGAGTCAATAAAACCCCCCAGAGCCCGGGAGTAGGCTTTCTAAGTTATGCCCTAAGGGCATGTATGGTTCTTATGAAAGTGATGCTCGTATAAACTCCATAGAGAGCTTATTTGATTGGAAATTGAAAGACCTAGTTCACATTTTAAGAGTCAAGAGATTTAAGGGCAACTAGTCCCCCCCTATGCCCTTTTTTACCCAAACCCTAACGCTAGAAATTTTGAGATAGCTAGTTTTTTTTTTAATTGTTAAAAAATTAGATAATAAAAACTCCAGTGTCAACACAACCCCTCAGGGCCCAAGGGGTAGGGCCCAACCCCCCCCCCCCACACACACACACTTTTTCCCCCAAGCCTATCCGATAAAACTTTTAATTTAGCCATTTCATTAAAAATAATTCAAATGTCAGATAAGAAAAACTCCTGTGTTGACGCAATCCCCCATGGCCCGGAGGCAGGCTTTTTAAGTAATGCTCTGGGGTCATATATCGTTTTTACGGAAGGATGCTTGTATAAACTTCGGAGAGGGTTCATTTGATTGGAAATTGAAAGTTTTCGTTCACTTTTTAAGAGTCGAAAGAGATTGGAGGGCAACTAGCCCCCCCCCCCCCTTCCACGCCCTAAAGGCATCAGATAAAAACTTTGAGATAAATATGTTCTTGAAAATAGTTCAAAGTTCAGATAACAAAAAACACGGTTGTGACACAGCCCCCCAGAGCCTGAGGGCAGGCATTGTAAGTTATACCCTGGGGGCATATATGGTTGTTATGGAAGGGATGCTCGTATAAACTTCATAGAGGGCTCATTTGATTGGAAATTGAAAGTTGCAATTCACTTTTTAAGAGTAAAAAGTGATCGGAGGGCAGCTAATTTCCCCCCACACTCCATTTATTTTTTTCCCAGACGCACTTCATATAGAAGGGGTCGTCGGATAAACTTCAAAGGGGGCTCATTTCAAAGGGGGCAAAACTTTTTTCACTTTGATATTGTTACTTTGATACCAGTTTTGAACTTTTATAAAGATTTGATTATTTTTAAAAGTTTGATTTTGAAATAAGGAATTTTTAAATGCAATCAAAACCGAACAAAAATTAATTAAAAAAAAAAACTTCAAAAAAAAGTAAAGGCCATTTTAAACTTAATTTCAGAAGATACAAATACCTGCTAAAATTCAAACTCAAAACGAACAGAAAATACTATTAAAGAATAAATTAAACCCAAAATGAACAGAAATTAAATAAACAATCATAGGAAAAAACATACAAAAAGTAATAATATAAATGAATAAATAGATCTTAATGCGAGTAATGCTTAGATTGAATATGAAAATCAAGCTTAAAACGAAAAAAAATATTTTGCTATTGAAGTATAAATGAAACTTAAAACGAACAGAAATTAAATAAACACTCAATTCAAACAAACATAAAATAAATATTAATATAAATGAAAAAAAAAATCTTAAAACGAGTAAAGCTTAAAGTGAATATACGAGTCAATATGGAAACGAACAAAAAACACTACAAAAAAGCGTTTGAGTATCGCCTCCTTCTCACAGAAAAAGTCTAAAACTTACTGCGTCTTTGACACTTTACTGAAAACTATATGCGTCTTGAACAGTCTTGGAAAGTATAAACAACGTCAAATTGAATATTTGATATATAATGATATTAGTTTTTGAAAGATTCATCAGTTCAAGAATTTATTTCACTCTAATTTTATTTTGTTTTCAATGCTGTAAGAACTGGAAAAGAAAATATTTGTAATGTAATTTGTTTTCAGTGAAACGCCAATCACGCAGTAGGCTTTTGGTTTTCATTTACAGTTAAGGAAGGTGGCAGCATCCAAACTCTAGTTTGTAGTGAACTATATTCGTCTTGAACAACTTTAGAAAGAACTTATAAATTAAACTGAATATTTAATGTTTAATGATATTAATTGCTAAAAGCTCATACGTTCAAAATTTTACTATAATTTTAATGTTAATTTTCAATATCAAGTACAAAAGAAAACATCATAGGCAGCGCGCTAGCGCTGCCTAAGTAAAGCACAATGTGTTTTTTTTTTTTCGTTTTTTTTTCTCCATGCCCGGGCACTTCGTATCGAAGGAGTTGTCGTAGAAAATTCGAAAAGGGCTCATTCAATTGGAAATTGGAGTGGCTAGTGTCCTTTTTAATAGTCGAGAGTGATTGGAGGGTAATTAGCCCCCCCCCACGCCCATCAGTCCCCCAAACACATCTAATCAAAATGTTGAGATAGCCATTTTGTTCAGCGTAGTTGATTTCCAGATAGAAAATATCTTTTTGAGGCTGACACTCCCCCACAACCCTCCGGGCAAGGGTTTTAAGTCATGACTTGAGGGCATATATGATCAATGTTGACACAATGTACAGTTTATTATTTTTTTCTTTAAAGCAGGGCACTTCATACAGAAGGGGTCGTCGTAGAGACTTCAAAAGGGGCTCATTCGATTAGAAATCGCGACTTCTAGTGCCGTTTTTAATCGTCGAAAGTGATCGGAGGACAACTAGCCTCCCCCTCACGCCAATCCTTCCCCCAAACACACCCCATCGAAATTTTGAGATAGCCATTTTGTTCAGCATAGTTAATTTCCTGATAGAAAATATGTTTTTGAGGAGGACACTCCCCCACAACCCTCAGGGCAAGGGTTTTAAGTTATGCCCTGGGGGCATATAAGGTTTTTATAGAAGGCATTGTCGTAGAAACTTCAAAAAAGGCTCATTCGATTGGAAATTCAAAGGGCTAGTATCCTTTTTAATAGTCGAAAGTGATTAGAGGGCAACTAGCCCCCCCCCCCATGCCCATCATTCCCCCAAACACATCCAAACAAAACTGCGAGATATCCATTTTGTTCAGCTTAGTAGATTTCATTATAGAAAATGAGTTTATGAGGAGCACACTCTCCCACAGCCGTCAGGGTAAGGGTTTTAAGTTCTAGCCTTAGGGCATCTAGGACTTTTATAGAAGTCGTTTTCGTGGCATCTTCAAAGCAGGCTCATTCGATTGTAAAATCAAAGAGATAAAACCGCATTTGATGGTCAAAAGGGACCGAATCGCAATAAGCCCCCCACCACGTCCCCTGTCTCGCCCAACACATCCACACAACAATTTGAGATAGCCATTTTGTTTAGCGTAGTTGATTTCAAGATAGAAAATGTGTTTTTGAGGAGGACACTCCCCCACAACCCTTGGTATAAGTGTTGTAAGTTATGCCCTGGGGGAATATAAGGTTTTTATTGAAGTCGTTGTCGTAGAAACTTCAAAAAAGGCTCATTCGATTAGAAATTCAAAGGACTAGTGCAATTTTGAATAGTCGAAAAGGATTGGAGGGCAACTAGCCCCCCCCCACCCCGCCCATCTTTCCCCCAAACACAAGCAATTAAAGTTGTGAGATAGCCATTCTGTTCAACGTAGTTGATTTCCAGATAGAAAATAGGTTTTTCAGGAGGACACTCCCCCACAACCCCTAGGGTTGGACCCTGAGTCCGGAACACTGATGAAAATGTTATGGTTAAAACCGGACCCACAAGTATCCGTAAAGTGTAAAATAAGGATGAGATTATCATTTTGAAAAGATATCTTGATACTATGATCGGGGGCGTTTAAAACTAAGAAAGTGCATTGATAATACTATTCATGTATGTAAGTACTTTGCAACATTGTTGCTTTTCTACCTTAGTGTTATCATTTCTCTTTCTACTTCTCTTTATCATTTATTTTTCTCTTTACATTTCCTATCCTGATTATGCTGTTCCTGCTCTATTTCTTGCTTATGACTCTTTTCTTGCTGTGATCGACTGTCGGATTTCCCAGACTCAAAAAAAAGAAGGGGGGAGTGGGGAGAAGGAACAGAGTTTTTTCACGTGAGGGTTGCCCGTTTTTGGCCAAGTCATCATCAGCACACATCACGAAATACTACAAACACCGGAACGCTCCTGTTATTACTACTTTCCTCCACTATCATTATTTAGTCTAATTGGTGAAAATAAAAAACATCGGTGATCTCGACGATGAATGATTTTTCATTCTTACCTGAACAGTCCCTACTTAAAACCGCATTTCTCAATCTGCCAGGATGCGATGACGCGTCAGCTACTGATCCCGTGATAGACAGGGTGAATGCCTCGTCCTGCTCATATGCAACACCCCAAGAAAATCTTAGTGAAATACTTCCTTCAATTTCTACTAATGATAAATTTAATCTTTTCTGCCATAATGTTCAAGGAATTAAACACAAATGGGATGATATTCTTACATTCACTGCTGAAAAGAAAAATCCTTTTAGTTTAGTTGGTTTAACTGAAACTTGGCTGTCTTCTCAAGATGACATGTCGCCATACTGTTTGCCCGGTTTTGAAGCCATACATCTTCCAAGGCACGTAACAAAGTGCTCCGGTGGCATTATATTATTCGTTAATGATTATATCTCTTACAAGCGCTGCGGTGATTTGGAATCAATCTTTAATGGTGTGGTCGAACGTTGTCGATCTGTCTACTCAATAGTCATTGAAATTCTTGGACAATCATCTCCAGTGGATTTCGTGTGCCTTTTTTATAAGCCACCGCCATTTCCAAGTGACATTTTCTGTTCGCAAGTTGAGCAGCTTATGTTGGAGATTAATGAATGTGGTCGAGGTAAAAAATACATGTCTTATGGATGAATTTAACATCAACTTGCTGACGATTGACAGTGACGCCAATTCGCGCTCGTTCCTTGATACAACTGTATCATCTGGTCTTCTCCCCACTGTATTCTTTCCCACACGGTATTGTTCAGCTAGAAATACTGCAACACTGATTGAAAATATATTCCTTTCCTTTAACCCTCACAAATCTTTTACCTCGTATATTATAACAGCTGATGTTTCCGATCACTGCCCAGTCATCACAATGATCCCATCAAGGGCAGGCCGATCCACTAAGTCAGCGTCTAATCGTGTTTTCAAGTATCGAAGTTTTCCCCAAAAAAAACATTGACTGCTTCACTGACACCCTGAAATCAAGTGACTGGTCTGCTGTAACCCAAGCGTCTTTGACAGACATGGCTGCAAATACACTCACGAGCGGGCTTAAACAGTTAACAGAATGCTGTTCTCCTCTACGAACAAGTCGGATCAAAAGTGTTCCCAAAACTCCTTGGATGACGAAAGGTCTCGTTCAGTCTACCAAACACAGAAATAGACTGTACCTGAAAGCTTGTAAATCTACAACTCCAGAAGCAAGAGAGACATACAAAAAGTACAGGAATACATTTAACGGAATACTGCATAATGCAAAAAGGCGGTATTATGCGAAGAGAATAAATTACTATAAGATTAACTTGAGAAAAGTATAAGAAGTTGTTAATGAAATAATTTGTCAAAAAAGGAACAAGGAGGCTATACCTAAAGAAATACTAAATATGCGTGGTGAGACAGTAACAAGTGAATCTCGTGCTAACACTTTTAATCAATTTTTCGTTAATCAGACATCTCTACATGCTTCTGGCCCATCTCCTGAACAAACCCACAGTAAAACAATATCAGGTCTTTTTCTAGCACCATGTACGAAAGAGGAATTACTAGTGATTATCAGTAAGCTGTCTAATAACAAAACCCAAGACACCTTAGGGCTGTGCTACTATGTCTTGAAGAAGGCCTCTGAATGTCTTGCGACTCGACTTACAACCTTGGTCAACCTTTCACTAGCAACCGGAGTTTATCTTAATGTGTTTAGAACTACCCAAGTCCTTCCCCTCTAAAAAAAAGGAGACAAGAGTCCTATCTCTAATTATCGACCCATATCAGTTCTACCGGATATATCAAAAGTCCTCGAGCGAGTGGTTTATAACAGAGTATATAGATTCATCGATGTCAAGCAGCTACTCTCTTCCCGTCAATACGGGTTTCGGCGCTATCACTCAACTTTGCATGCCTTAGTTGATTCGCTTGAATACATATTAAATAGCCAGGATGCTGGAGAAAAGGTACTAGGGATTTTCCTGGATTTCACTGAGGCTTTCGACAAGGTATGCCATTCAATCCTCCTCACAAAATTACATTCATTTGGAATATATGGTGCTGTTCACGAGTGGTTTTTACCGTACATGATGGATCGTAATCAGTGTGCAATTGTGAAGGATAGTGTGTCGCCAGAATTACCGGTAAAATCTGGCGTACCTTAGGGGTTGGTACTTGGACCGCTCTTCTTTATTTTGTATATCAATGACCTGACAACATGTCTTACCACAAATGCACACCCAGTAATATTCGCTCATGACTCGAATTTCTTCATTGCTGCTGAATCATCCGAGTCTGCTGCAAAAAAGGCCCAAAAAACACTTGACGAAATATCTGACTGGTGTTTTCGTAACAAAATGCAGGTAAATGCTACAAAAAGCTGCATCATAGTCTTCACTTCTGTTCCTTCAAACTCCTCATTGTCTCATAATGTTGCACTGTCAGTCAATGGAAATCCCATTCCTCAGACCACAGTCACAAAGTTCCTTGGCATATTTGTAAATTCCCTTTTTTTGTTCAAATATCACGTATTCCATCTGTTTTGAATAATCTCATCAAAGACATCGATGTTACATAGAGCTAGTCTGCTTCTTAGTGTTGACATGATGGAAACCCTTTATAATGCCTTTGTCTTCCCCTACTTGAACTACTGCTGTTCTGTATGGGGCAATACATTCAAATCTCATCTAAAATCATTAAAGAGATCAGAAAACTGTGCAGTAAAGGGCACATATTGCCTCCCCAGGCTATACCACTCAATATACCTATGCAAAGGCACTGTAACAATAGATATAACTAATATAATCAATGTTAGTAATTTACATTCAGCATAATCAGCAATAGCGACTAAAATTCTTCAATATCTTTGCAGTTACATCTAACGTGGCAACACAACTCAGCAAGGAAGATCTCTCCGCTGCAACAAGTACAATTTTATGCTACCGAGAAGAAGGCTTACAAGGTCTCAACACTCTCCAGTTTATAGAAGTATTTCTGTATGGAACTCAATTAATGAATCTATTAAATCCATAAAATCATTTGGTACACTCCAAAAACGATACCTCTCTTACACAGTATTGGATACTGCATGAGTTAATGTCTCAATTTTTCCCTTGTATCTTATCCTCTCACTCTCCTTCTTTGACTCCACCTCGTCTCAATTCTTTCCTTTCTAATTCTTTATCCCTCTCTTATGTTATCAGCTCTTCTCTTTTCATTTCATAGTGTGATATAAATTTGTTTACCAATATCGGGTGTGTACAAGCATTGCTTCGAGTCGAAATGTTTATGTTAATTGTTTCGTTTGTTCATTTATTTAAAAATAAAAGGTTGATTGATTGATTGATTGATTGATATAAGGCTTTTATAGAAGGCCTTGTCGTGGAAACTTCAAAACAGGCTCACTAGATTGGAAATTCAAAGGGCTAGTGCCCTTTTTAATAGTCGAAAGTGATTGGAGGGAAACCAGCCCCCCCTTCACGCCCCTCAGTCCCCCAAACACATCCAATCCAAATTTTGAGATAGGCATTTTGTCAGCGTAACTGATTTCCAGATACAAAATATCTTTTTGAGGGGGACACTCCCTCAAAACCCTCGGGGCAAGGGTTTTAAGTTATGCCCTGGGGGCATATAAGGTTTTTTATAGAAGGTGTTGTCGTGGAAACTTAAAAACAGGCTCATTCGACTGGAAATTCAAAGGGCTAGTGCCCTTTTTAATTGTCGAAAGTAATTGGAGGGCAACTAGCCCCCCCAAGCCCTTCATTCCCCCAAACATATCCAATCAAAATTTTGAGAAAAGCATTTTGTCAGCGTACCTGATTTACAGATAAAAAATATCTTTTTGATGAGGACACTCCACCACAACCCTCGGGGCAAGGGTTTTAAGTTTTGCCCTGGGAGCATACAAGGTTTTTATAGAAGGCGTTGTCGTGTGAAACTTCACAACAGGCTCATTTGATTGGAAATTCAAAGGGCTAGTGCCCTTTTTAATAGTCGAAAGTGATTGGAGGGAAACTAGCCCCCCCGTTCACGCCCATCATTCCCCCAAACCCATCCAATCAAAATTTTGAGATAGGCATTTTGTAAGCGTAGCTGAATTCCAGATAGAAAATATCTTTTTGAGGAGGAAACTCCCCCACAACCCTCGGGTTAAGGGTTTTAAGTTATGCCCTAGGACATATAAGGTTTTTATAGAAGGCGTTGTCGTACAAAATTCAAAATAGGCTCATTTGATTGGAAATTCAAAGGGCTAGTGCCCTTTTTAATAGTCGAAAGTGATTGTAGGGCACATAGCCCCCCACACGCTCATTATTCAGTATTCTACTCGCTTTCATTGAGTGAACACCTAGCTTGAAAACGAATATTTTATAGTCTCTGAACAATAAAGAACTGGTTTCTTCAACTAATTGGATTAAGACACAGGTGAAATTTATTGCGCCATTGACTTTTCTTGAGTAAACCTACTTCGAGCTAATTGATCTGTGTTCACCTTTGGTGCCAAACTAATTGGTATTGAAATAGACTGATATTAGTGGATTTTATAGATTATTTTGGATATACATTATTGAATCTTTGGAGCATTTTTCCAACTAAATTTTTCCTTAAGGTTCTTTACTTAGATAAAGACAAGTTGCTTTTACTTTTGTCCTCTCCTTAATAGGAAATGCCTGCATTTAAAGAGTTTGATATCGCGTTAGCTAACTTCAAAAAATTATCCTCATTGGCCAGTAAAGATACTAAAAGTGTCCAAGGATAGCAAAGGAAAGCCATCATATTTGGTATTTTGCTATGGGACACATGACGAATACAGACTTGTTGAAGCCAACTTGGCAGAATATAATCCAAACGTTAGCCGAACTTCAACAAAACAGACTGCAGGTGTAAAGGCTGCATTTGAGGAATTGAAAAATTCACCCGATATTTATAAATCCCTTTCCAAGACATTTAATGCATTAACAATTAAGGAATCTAATACAGGAGAATGTGCTTTGTTGATGGATAAAATCACTTCTACGGAACTTGACCTGGAAAAAACTAAGCGAGAGTTACTGCAAAATATAACTAAGAAGGTTAATGAAAGGTTTTCGGATGCTGATTCCTTCCGCCAGTCATCCCACGACATTCTTTGTCAAATATATGACGCGATTACTCTTGATTATCAACCAAAATTTGAAAAAATTGAACAATCGCTGAAAACTCTTCGCAACCAAATTATAAATCAAGAAGAGAAAATCATGAACACTGAGATGAAACTAGATTCATTTGAACAAGAAGTGCTGCTTGATTCGCTAATTTTGCATGGTGTTAAGCAACAGTCCGGATCTGACCTCCAATCAACAATCCTGCAAGTTTTCATAACCAAAATGAACCTGACTGAAATCAATGTTGCCCAAATTAGGAATATATACAGATTCAAAATATCCCCTGCTTTAACCGATGCCTCCCTAAACGACAAAGTCCCTCCTGTTTTAGTTAAATTTGTGAATAGTGATATAGCGAAAAAAGTCTTCAAAGCAAAAGCTAGGTTAGCTTCAAGTGGAATTTTCCTATCGGAAGCATTGACAAAGAGGCGACATGAGATCCTATATGCCGCTAAGGAGAGATTTGGTCATAGAAATGTTTGGACTGATCGTGGGCAAATTTTGGCAAGGCCTAACGGTGAAAGTGTCACTAAAAAAATTCATACTCTAGCCGACTGTGTTTAAGATTAAATTTTTTTTTTTTATTTGTGATTGTTTTTTTTTTATGTTTTTTTTTTTTAGATATGTTTAGTATCTTGCCATTCATATATTCAGCGTATTATATTCATCTTTTGCTTTTTTTTTTCTTTGTGCGTACATATCTAATGATTTACGTTCGTTCCAATTAACTTCAATTCAATTTATGTATTTCGATAATTATTATGTTTTGTTACATGCAAGTACCCAAAGGTTATTTTGTCAGTTTGGGATTTTAATGACTTGCTATATTGAAAATGATTTTACTTATTGTGGTATCATGGATATATTAATGCAGTGGAGCTGTAGCGTTACACATTTTTTATTTTTTTATTTCAGGAACTGAGTAGTATGATTAATGATTTAAGAAAGTCACTAAATTTATCTGAAATTATTTTTATTAATTTGTTCAATAATATAAAATGTATATGTATCTTACTTATTGGTATGATTACTGTGATTTTATTTATTTAATTATGTCGTTAACCTTTGGTCTGGTGAGTTTGGTCACGGAGCGGATCTACCATCCACCGTAAGAGAAAGGATTAATTCTTTTAGTGACTAGGGTGATTTTAACTCTTTGGGGGAACGTTTCGTTGAGTTACGAAACAATCCTATAGATATAGAAAGTAAAATTATTAATTCAGTTGGAAGTAGAAATATAAGTTATAATGATCCTAAATCAGTTATTGAAAGTAAACATGTTTCGCAATTAAGTGGTTCTGCCTCTTCTAAACAAGATGGTATTTTCTCTGTGTTTCACCTAAACATTCAGGGACTTTGTTCCTCTTTTGATGAGCTGAAACGGATCGTCAGTGGTGGAACTCCGGATGTTATTGGTTTATGTGAAACTTTCCTGGATTCAAAAAAGGATATGATTTTAGATATCCAAAGATTTAGGATGGAGAGGATGAACCGGAAACAGATGGCGAAAGGTGGCCTTGCCCTGTATATTGCCGATCATCTTGTATATAATTTCCGAAGTGATTTGAGTAGAAATGAGGAAGGAATCTTTGAATCCTTTTTATTGAGATTAAGTCAGGTTGTAAGAATTTAGTTGTCGGTTTGGTTTACAGATCCCCTAGTGGATCTACTCCTTCGTTTATGAAAACTCTAGAAGAGGTTTTGGACTTAGTCCAAAAGCATCCTTGCGAACTTATCCTTATGGGGGATTTCAACTTTAACCTGTTGGATCAAAATTCTGCTTCTGCTGCAGATTTTTTGTCAATGATGCTTTCTGTGGGAACACTAACCTTCAGTTTGTATACCAGCCCGAGTTACTGAGATGCATGCATCACTTAATGATAATTTTTTTTCGTCACTAGATGTCTTAGATAATTCGGTGATGATTAGTGATATTTCTGATCACTTCCCTGCTATTTAACGATATAGGACTGCTAATTGATCGCAGCCTAAAGCTTCGCCATCTAATCTCCCAATTTTCCGTTTTGATGTCAGTGAGATCAGTCTACTGAAATCTCGTTTGACTGATCAGCCATGGGATAGTTTGGACTCTGAATTGGATTTTAACCACTCTTTTGATGTCTTTTATGATTCAGTAAAAGAAGGTATCCTAGAAGTTTGCCACCAGAATCCAAAGCCTCATACCTCGAAAAGGATAGTACTGCTGAATCCGTGGATGACTCCAGGTCTCCATAAAAGCTGGAAAAGGAAAAATTATCTGTGGAAACTATAAAAGGCTTCGTCATCTGCTTCTCATCATCAGCGGTTCAAGGCCTATAGGAATATATTTAATTCTCTGTGTCGGAAGGCCAAGTCTCAGTATTATCACAGTAAATTTTCTGAGTGTGGAAAGGATGTTGGGAAGACATGGAAAATTATTAATTCTGTACTTAAACCTACTCCCCCTCCGCCTTCAGTTCCAACAATGCTTATAGTTGACGTTAAAATTGTCCAAGGAGAAGAAAATGTTCAGCTAGAGCTTACGTCTTATTTTGCTAATATAGTAAAAACAACTGCTTCATCTGTTAGTTCTACAACTCCTCGTTGCGATTTCAGAGCCTATCTTGTACCCCCATGTTTAGAGTCAATGGTCTTGACCCCTGTTTCTGAGTTTAAGGTAGGTCGGATCGTAAATGCCCTTAAAGGTTCATCGTCTTCAGAGCCAGATAGAATTCCTACAAGGGTTATCCGTGCCGTCCTTCCTGCTATTCTGTCACCATTGACTAAGCTTGTCAATCTGTCTTTCGTGAATGGAATTTTCCCTGAATCACTCAAGCGAGCTAAGGTTATAGTGCTGTATAAAGGTGGGTCCCGGAGTGATCCTGCTATTATAGGCCAATTTTTCTTCTATCTGTTTTCAGCAAAAGTTTTGAGAAGGCTATGCTATCCAGGCTTCTTAGTTTTCTGGATCTCGAAATATTTTTCCATGATTTCCAGTTTAGATTCCTAGAAAATCACTCTACAGAGCATGATTGCACAGCTCTCTTGAATTTCAGTCACTCGGGAATAAATTCTGGTCGTATCCCGGCAGCTTTATTTTTGGATGTTCGTAAAGCTTTTTATTCTTTGACTCATCGGATTCTTCTTTGGAAATTATCGCATATTGGTATAAGATCAAATGTTTTCTCTTGGTTTGAATCATATCTTTCTGGTAGACTTATTTCAATTGATCCGCTTTTCCGGAGCCCTTCTGAAGTAGATTATGGTGTCCCCCAGGGATCTGTTCTTGGCCCTGTTTTATTTCTGATTTATGTCAATCATCTGATTTCAGCAATCAAGAACACCAGTCCAAGTATGCTGCTATATGTGTCATCTGGATGGTCCATCGTGTCCCAATGCTACTTCTAATGAACATTGCCTCGTTGCTTTTGCTTACGCCAGCCCTATTGGGACTTTAGGGACGACGGAATGTGATGTCATATCTAATCTGGTGGCAATATTTGAGAGAGTAGTTTCATGGTTTGAGGCGAATTACTTGGCCTTGAATGCTACCAAGTCACATTTTCTTATTTTTCTCGAATTGGTGTAGCTTTCCCTCAACTGACACAGCTTCAGGTGTCACAAGGCTCCTTTTGCAGACCAAAGAATCGGTTGGTCCGGTTTCTTGGTACCCTGCTTGATGAGAACCTTTCGTTTAGACACCATATAGCCATGATTAGGGTTAAGGTCTCACGGAGTTTGGGTGTCATTCGAAAACTCAAACACACCTTTCCTTGATCTATTCTGAAGCTTCTTTTTTTCTGCCATGTCCAGTCATATGTCTCTTATTGCCCCATAGTATGGATGTCTACTTTTCCTTCTACACTGCGGTCGCTTTCTTTCATGTATTATAAAACAACGCGTCATGTTATGGACACCAACAGTTATTCAACAAGACCCCGTCGAAATATACAGTCTATATACAATCTTTCGTGGGGTTCTTTTGTTTTTAATCAGCTTCATGGCAATCTTCCAAAATCTCTTCAAAAAACTTCTCAGTTTATTTCTGATTCTGCTCCATATAACCTTCGTTCGTCACATAGTATCTGCTTTCATCCTACTCCCATTGTGTGGTCAGATTTCAATCCCCTCATCGCTTGCCATCAGGTTTGGAACTCCCCGCCTTCTTCAGTACAAAAATGCCACTCGTTTGGCACTTTCAAGAGGATTCTTAAGGACCATTTAGTTAAGAATCAAACTGAATATTTTTTTTAATTTGTTTATTAAGTTTTTTAAATTTTTAATTCTATGTTTTTTTTTTTTATTTTTTTTTTGTGGAGTTGATATCCCCTGAATGTTTAGTTCTGTTTTATGGTGGTCTTCTCTGCGCTATGACTCCCAGACCTCAGGTATGACTATCAATATTTATTGCTAAAACTTGTATAGTTCACTAAGGAGTAGCATTCATGAAGACGGGTTAAATTTTATTGCTTTCGCCCCATTTTATTACAGTCCAATAATTATAAGCCTTATCACTAAAATAACCCATAAACGTCAATTTTGCTACCTAGCCTCAGAAATAAGCAGAGCTGATTGAACTGGAATTTATATAGTTTTAAATACAAGCTTAAATGGGCTGTACATGGCTTAAGTTATGATATTTTAATATCTTGGATAAGAGTTATGAATAATATCGTAACAGCTATTATGATGTTGGTTCTACCTGACAATACACATAATTCTGTTTCGACGATAGGAATTCGCTTATAATAATAATAATATAATTTTTTTTTTTTTTTTTTATTATTATTTTTCTTTTTGAGTCTACTTAATATAATTAACAAATTTAGTTTATTTATTCTAAGTTTTTCTATAGTTTCCAGTTTATCTATATTTTCTTTTCTTCTCCTTCATATGTGAGTAAGTGATCATTTTAAATTTTCTTTTGTTTTTTATCTCTGAGTATGTAATTCATATGTCGTCCCTCTTTGTACAGGCCAATGAGCCTTTGAGGGATTAATAACATGCAATATTGTATGTGTATTTAATGAAGAATAAAACTTCTTATCTTAAAAAAAAAAACAAAAAAAAAAACACATCCAATCAAAATTTTGAGATAGCCATTTTGTTCAGCGAAGGCTAGTTGATTTCCAGATAGAAAATATGTTTTTGAGGAGGACAATCTCCCGCAACCCTCAGGGCAAAGGTTTTAAGTTATGCCCTGGGGGCATATAAGGTTTTTATAGAAGGCGTTGTCGTAGAAACTTCAAAACAGGCTCATTCGCTTGGAAATTCTAAGGGCTAGTGCCCGTTTTAAAAATCGAAAGTGATTTGAGGGCAGCTAGCCCCCCCCCCCCCCACGCCCATCATTCCCCCAAACACATCTAATCAAAATTTTGAGATAGACATTTTGTTCAGCTTAGTTGATTTCCAGATAGAAAATATGTTTTTGAGGAGGACACTCCCCCCAAAACCCTCAGGGCAAAGGTTTTACAGTTATGCCCTGGGGGCATATAAGGTTTTTATAGAAGGCGCTGTCGTAGAAACTTCAAAACAGGTTCATTCGATTGGGAATTTAAAGGGCTAGTGCCCTTCTTAATAGTCGAAATTGATTGGAGGGCAACTAACCCCTCCACTACGCCCCTCAGTCTCCCCAACGCCTCCAATTACAATTGTGAGATAGCCATCTCGTTCAGCATAGTTGATTTCCAGATAGAAAATACGTTTTTGAGGAGGACCCTCCCCAACAACCCTCAAGGCAAGGGTTTTAAGTTATGTCCTGGGGTATATAAGGTTTTTACAGAAGTTGTTGTCATAGAAACTTCAAAAGGGGCTCATTTGGTTGGCTCAAGGGCTTTAAGTTATGCCTTAGGGGCATATAAGGTTTTTATAGAAGACGTTGTCGTAGAAACTTCAAAAAAGGATAATTCGATTGGAAATTCAAAGGGCTAGTGCCCTTTTTAATCGTCGAAAGTGATTGGAGGGCGACTAGCCGCTCCCCCCTTCATGCCCATCATTCCCCCAATCATACCCAATCAAAATTTTGAGATAGCGATTTTGTTCAGCGTAGTTGATTTCCAGATAGAAAACATGTTTTTGAGGAGGATACTCCCCCACAACCCTCAGGGCAAGGGTTTTAAGCTATGGCCAGGGGGCATATAATGTTTTTGTAGAAGGCGTTGTCGTAGAAACTTGAAAAAAAGCTCATTCGATTGGAAATTCAAAGGGCTAGAGCCCTTTTTAATGGTCGAAAGTGATTAGTAATATTTTTTGTTGTTGTGTTCAGACCAGGGCACTTCGTATCGAAGGAGTTGTCATGGGAACTACGAAAGGGGCTCATTCGATTGAAAATAGAAAGGGCTGATGCCCTTTTTAATAGTCAAAAGTTATTGGAGGGCAACTAATCCCCCTTCCACTCCCACCCTCCCATTTGCCTATTATGTTTAAAAACTAAATGTTGCCTTAAGATTAAATCAAAATGCACTGTGATAATGCTTATTCCCAATAAGGCATCTCAGCAGTATCCCAAGAACGACTGAGGGTATTATGTTCAAACTTTCTAGGCTACTTCTGCTCTTAAAATTCAACCAAATGAAAATACTGTAAATGTATCAAAACTATCAAAGAAACTAAGCAGATTTTTTTTGCGAATGGTATCAAGTTTTCCATTTCAGGTCAACTAGAGGAGGTATGAAACTAAGTTAAACAGTACTATTTGTGTCCAGATTTTTATAATGGTGTATGTTGTTAAAAATTGCTTAAAATTTTTCTCCAGCATACAAATAGCAGGCCAAACTATAAAGTCTTAAAAAACGAACAGATTTAAAGTGCTATTTCCTTTTTCCCTGAAAAGACTATGTCAATATAAAACGAACACAAATTAATTAAAAAAACTGAAAACGAGCAGAAATTAACATAAGTTGGGGACAAAACCCCTATGCCTTCCTAAGGCCAGAACAAAATTTGCACTTTACTGAAAAAAATATAAATGTTTTTACTTTTATAACTTTAATAAATCAAATAATTTTAACATTTTGATTACTAAATATCAGTATATGTATATTAAACTGACAATGCACATTCTTTTGTATTTTTTCAGTAAAGTGCAAATTTTGTTCTTGCCTTGGGAAGGCATAGGGGTTTTGCGCCCAACTTATGTTAATTTCTGATCATTTTGAGTTTGTCTCGGTTAATTATTGTAATTTCTGTTCGTTTTGGGTTTCATTTATTTATCGATGCTGATTTGTGGTAGTTTCGAGTTTGGTAGATTATTTTATTTTATTTTTGCTCATTTTTTGTTTAATGGAGTTCTTTACTTTTCTTTGAAAAACTTATTTTGCGGAAAAAGTTTTTTTTAATTAATTTTTAAAAAGATCGGTTTTCAGTAAAGCGCCAATGACCCATTAGGTTTTAGATGTTCACAGTGAGAGAAGGAGGCGATATCCATACTCTTGTTTGTAGTGATTTTTGTTCGTTTCAAGCTTGATTTGCGAATTCTATTTATGTTTCACTCGTTTTAAGATTTATTTATTTATTTACATTAATATCTATTGCATGTTGGTTTGCATTGATTGTTTATCTAATTTCTGTTCGTTTTAAGTTTCATTTATACTTCAATAGCACAATATTTTTTTTTCGTTTTAAACTTGATTTTCATTTTCAATCTAAGAAATACTCGCTTTAAGATCTATTTATTCATTTATATTATTACTTGTTGTATGTTTTTTCTATGATTGTTTATTTAATTTCTGCTCGTTTTGGGTTTCATTTATTCTTTAATAGTAATTTCTGGTCGTTTTAAGTTTGAATTATAACAGGTATTTGTACCTGATGAGCTAAAGTTTAAATGACCTTTACTTTTTTTGAAAAACTTATTTTTCAGAAACTTCTTTTAATTAATGTCAGATAAACAACTGAAGACCTATCAAACAGTTCGTGGTAACGAACTGAAAGTAAGGAGCGACCCGGCTCAATAGTAACCGAAACTCTGAAAATCGGAATTTTGAAATCAATAGATACATCAAAAGAATCTGATTTCTATGCTGATTTCACATATATAAGTTTCATCAAGTTTAATCTTACCCGTCAAAAGTTACGCGCCCTAGAAAATTTGCCTGATTTTACAAAAAAGGGGAAAACACCCTTTAAAAGTTTTAAATCCTACATGAAAATTCCAACGCCAGCTTCATACTATCAAAGAACTTAATAGTAGAGGGTTCAATTTCTTATCTGCAAAAATGTGGAATTTTGTATTTTTTGCCAGAAAAAAGATCATAAATGCGTGTTTATTTGTTTTTTTTTCCCAGGGGTAACCGTATCGACCCAGTGGTCTTAGAATATCGCAAAGGGCTCATTCGAACAAAAAGTTCTAGTGCCCTTTTTAAGTGACCAAAAAAATGGAGGTCAGCTAGGCCCCCTTCCACGCTCATTTTTTCCACAAAGTCACCCGATCAAAATTTTGAGATAGCCATTTTGTTCAGCATAGTCGAAAATATAATAAATATGTTTTTTAGGATGGCCTAATCCCCCAAAGTCCCTGGGGGAAGGGCTGAAAGTTATGAACTGTACCCAATGTTTACATATAGTATTGCTTATTGGGAAGTATACAGACGTTTTCAAGGGAGATTTTTTTCTGGTAGTTGGGGCGGTGGGTTGAAGGTTACGTGGGAGGACATTTCCATGGAGGAAGTTTTCATGGGGGAAGGGACATTGCTATGAAGAGGTTCCGGATTTCCCAGCATTATTTAAAAACGATCAGAAACTAAATATAAAAAAAAACAAGTTTTTCAACTGAAAGTAAGGAGCAACATCAAAACTTAAAACGAACAAAAAATTATTACGTATATCATCTGGGTCCCCCCCCCCTAGTCAATACCTCGCTCTTTACGCCAAATATTTTTTAGTACTTTCATAAGAGCTATTTATTATAATTAACGGCCTTTGTGATTAAGGGGTCATTTTTAAAGAATTGGAACACAATTTGAACTTTAGCATGAAGAACGAGGTATTGACTAGGGGGAGAACCCCCTAATATACGTATTAAAAATATATTGATATAGAAGTTCGTTACGTAAGGTAATTCGTAAGTTAAGTATATTTATTACTAATAAAAACATTCGTAAATAAAATTAAACAACTTTCGAGGATGCCATTTAACGAAATAAAAGTAAAATTAATATGCAAATTTTGTTTCAATTATTCATGTACGGTGAGCCAAAATCAAAACCTGCGCTAATTTAAAAACGTTCAAAAATTAAATAAAAAAACAAGTTTTTTTTAACTGAAAATAAGGAGCGACATTAAAACTTAAAACGGAACAGAAATTATACGTATATGAAAGGGGCTGTCCCCTCCTCAACACCTCGCTCTTTACGCTAAAGTTTGACTCTGTCTCACAACTTTATTTTTAAATAGTAAAAAACTTTAGCGTAAAGAGCGAGGCGTTGAGGAGGGGGCAGCCCCTTTCATATGCGGAATAATTTCTGTTCGTTTTAAGTTTTAATGTCACTCCTTACTTTCAGTTAAAAAAACTTGTTTTTAACTTTTCCAGATTTAACTTTGGTGTTCATCGATGGGGCATTCCAAAATACGGGCTCTTCAGAAGATGGAAGATTTGTTAGATATTTTCCAAAGGAATTGTCTGCACTTATAATATAGACTGATCGGTTCTAGACGTTTATCCCCCCGGGTAATTACCTTTCCCCCAGAAAATACCCCCTCGGAAAATCCCCCCAGAAATTATCCCTCTTCCGTGGAAAACACCCCCCCTCCGGTAAATATCCCCCCCCCCTTGGGAAATAAGGTTTTCCAAATATGAAAATTTTATTTGAGTTTTACTTTTCTAATTTCCGTAGGAGGAAGGAAATTTGGTACTTGTGTATTATGCGCCACTCACTCAAGTCTACGCTGTGTAAAATTCGAGAACACACCGGTTTTTTCGTTAGTTTATTCGTTACTTAAGAAATAAATTCGGGCTGTAGATTTGCACATTAGGGGGGGGGGTTAAAGTGTAGCGGGACAGAACATATGGAAAATGTATAATTTGGGCCATATAGTTGCACATAAAACGGGTGAAGGTAAAGTATTTGGACTGTTTGAAGTCAGAAAACAATTCTTTTTATGTATACGGCCACTTAAAAATTACAAAAGAATACCGAGGTATCTAGAATTTTTGTTAGGTAAAAAAAAAAAAAAGAGAAACCCAGTATAAAGTAAATGGAATGTTTCATTACATTTACTTTTTGAAGTGTTTTTTCCTTGTGCTAAATGTTTTTTTTTTCGATGACGGTTTTTCCAAGTATTATGTACTTAATGTAGTGTTTCATTTAAGTGTTTTATGATGATCGCTGATCAAAGTTTATGTTATTTGTGCCTTTCATTTATGTTATTTTACTGTGTTCATGGCCGTATATTTGGCGTAAAATACACTTATCTATCTATCTATCTATTATGCAGAATAATTGTACCAAACACATTTTGCATGCAGACCCGCTATACTTTACCCCTCCCCCCCTAACATGCAAATCTATAGCCCAAATTTATTTCTAAAGTAACAAAGAAACTAACGATAAAACCGGTGTGTTTTTGAATTTTACACAATGTAAACTTGAGTGAGTGGCGCATAATACACAAGTACCAAAATTTCTTCCCCCAAAGGAAAAAATAACTAAAATAAAATTCTTAAATTTGGAAAGCCTTTTTTCCGCGGATGGGTATTTTCCTAGGGGGTAATTGCCGGGAGGGGGAGAGGTAAACGCCGGCTACCAGACTGATCATGATACCTTTAGACTGATCATATTTCATTAAATTTGGAAAGCCTTTTTTCCGCGGATGGGTATTTTCCTAGGGGGTAATTGCCGGGAGGGGGGAGGGTAAACGCCGGCTACCAGACTAATCATGATACCTTTAGACTGATCATATTTCAGACAGTGAATGGTACAAAAATGTGATTTTATACCGGGATAGAAAAACCAAGAGTTTTACTATAAGAAAAGAATGGGTACTATTTTACTAATTACTTTATTTTATTAATTTTATTATTCAATTTAAGCAATTTATTTGTTTAAGCAATTAAGCGAATTATTTGTTGATTAATTATTAATTATTTGTTTATTTATTAAAAGATCAATATTTTTAATTCACAAATTCTGGTATTTTGACTAAATTCCCGTCCAGGTTTAAGCTAAAAGTTAATCTAAACACAGGATGATCATTATAGACTTAAGCAAAATTAGAATCTTACCCCTTAGTTAGGATTATGTTTTAAAAATTAAGGAAAAGAATAAAAAAAATTAGACATACGTTTTTAGCTTGACAAAATATGAGCAAAAACCAAGACCAAACTGACTCCTGGTCATATAATGTGGAGAAAAAAATATTATACATCCCATGCCCTTTGACTATCCAGATATGGACCCCTCTTGTCCCTCCAATAAAAATGCTAGAGATTCGCCCCTGCACGACGCTGTATATATTATTATTATTATTTATTGGAAAACCCATCATACAAAAAAGGAAAAGACGGAGCAATAAGAAAAAAAAAAAAAAGAAATACATATAAACTTAGGAGTTATACATGTGGTTTTTAGTGACGAACGCTGGAGCTAAGATTCAAAGCAGCTCTTATAACAAATTACAAAAACGAGAAAGAAAAACTCAATTATACACTGCTCTGCAGGTACGTGACATATTTCTTTTTTTGGCACTTAAATACTGAACAAACATAAACAATATGAACATCATTGCATCAAGCCGCAATTGGTAAAAAATAACCCAAATAATCATCAGTGAATTAATAATATACAGTAGATAATCATATCAACTAGTGTAGGCTAAATATGACAAAAAACGGTAATAACAATTAAACAACGCTTTCGCCCGATGGTCTTGAAATCAGATCACTCTCAACAAATGATTCATTTACTCCGATATACATAGATATCAGAAACAAGGAAATCATTCAATCACGGATCCCTTTACGTCTTTACTTAAAGCAATATGCTATGCTTAAAGCAATATCAGAGAAAAATTGACACCAAAATTGCGAATAACCAGCGTCACTTAAATTGGACTCCAAAATGGCGATATGTACAGATAATGTGGTAGAGCGACTGAGTTAAAAAGTTTCGAAAGAAGACGGCGGTCGAAGCGTAACTTATTAGTTACAAAAGAAGCATATGATAACCCAACTCTATGTTAAATGTGAGCAATTAATAGTTGTCGCGAGTAGAGGGCGCCCTTAACATTTGAAGCTTACATAATTTATGCAAGATCACACGCCAATTTCTAGGCCAATCAGAGAGCTACAATACGAACGGGAATGACATCAGAAGTAGGGAAGCCATAACGACTCCGGGACGAACACATGTGCTGCCATCTATAATTGAGTCTAACGCTGGGCTAACATAATTTATTCAAGGATTATTGATCGAGTCTAATGGGGTCAATGCCCCCATTTTCAAGGTCGATTTATTTGTTGTTTCTAGGTGTACTGACTCCGGGACGAAGTTTGCACATGCGCATTGAATTCTAACGGGAACAATGTATTGATCGACTCGAGGGGAACTGGATTTCTGAGAAATTGATTACATAATCGACTAGGACAAGAGGGGAAGTGGATTTCTGAGAAATTGATTACATAATCGGCGGGAATTATTGATTCACGAAAGGGGAACGGGATCACGTGTCTCTTTCTAATCCAATCAGGTAAGTTATGTAAGGTTTACCATTACATCACAATTTGCCCTTGAGATTTTGTATATAACGGACATGCGTTGTGGTTAAACTATCATAAAGTTTTAAGACACAATGGAACAAGCATCTGATATTATTGATTTGTAAACTTTGGCTACATCGATTTATAATGTGAGTTCTGTTTAGTAAATTTTTTAGTTTATTTCGAAATAAAATCATTTTAAATAGTCCCATCCAGTAAATTCAAATTCAGGGTATACCCCCTCCCCCCACTATACAAACTCCACCATATGATGTTTGTAATCGATAGAAAGCGTAAAATACACTCTTTTTTTTACCATGTAAACATTCATCCCCCCTGTTCACGACTTTAATTCTTTCAATGGAAATAACTGTTTTTGTTAGATTTATTCTTATCTAAAAGTGACAACCAACTTTCTGTCAACCCTTAGCTATTAAGCCACTACGACTTGACTTACAGATTTCCCACAAAGATTTAAAACTTTAATTATTGCTTCCTGTCAAGTGTACATCCGTTTTGCTAAATATACAAGGATTTGCATTACAGTGGTTTCACTAAAAAGATACTTTTTGGTCAAATTAGCGACATAGCTTCTTCATGGCAAATTTTACTTTTTGCTTTACTGAAAAGGGAGAGGGGCTTTCTTCTGTAAAAAGGGGGATTGTTAAGAGGGTATGGGTGTTAGTTTCATGTAGTATTCGTTTTCCATTTTGAGTACTCAGTGTTTAGAGGGGCGGGGGGGTTAAGAAAAAGATACATAGCTACAATGAGATGATTTACTGAAGCGCAGGCCATTTTAAATTATATAAACCTTTGACCATAGAGGAATAATGTGTAAATATATACGTTGCGTATCTAGGCATGTTTTTAATTTTTTTTTCTAGCTTTCTTTTGATAAAGTTTCTTTTATATTCCCAGGAAGTGGCGCAAAAACTATGGTTTTTCAACTTTGATACACAAGGCTAGAAAGAAAAGTCTTTAGGAGTTGCATGAAGACTATATTAAGTGTAAATTGAATAGCATTTTCACCTATGATCGCAAATTTTAGGCCTATTCGCTGGGTTAACGATCTTTTTTTTATCCAATTTAAAGCCTATAGACTGGAACATTAAAATTTCTAAATGGTAAAAATAGAAACATTGATTTCGATCCTAAGGCTACAGACTACTGTTTGTCAAAGTTTATTTTTCACAAGCTGTGTAATAAAAAGTTTGATTACTAAGCCTAGTATATTTCTCGCAAAATTTTACTTTTTGCTTTACTTAAAAGGGGGAGGGGCTCCTCTGCGGTAAATGCATTCTAGAAAAAATTATGCTTAGGTGAGGGGGGGGGGGGATACTAACTTTTCTTCCGTAAAAAAGGGAATCATTTTTCTATACTAAATTTTTTCATCTTTTTAAGGACAATTATGAAGAATGTCCCCCTCCATCAAAAAGAGTCAGAGAGGGTGAGGCAGCCTCAGCACAAGCCTCTATGCAATCGGGCAGAAAACCGAAATAGGAATGAATGGTGTCCTATAATGTGGTGAACCCCGCTGTACAAGCCTGTGGCATCGCCAGCGCCAATCCATCTATACGAGAAACATAGGTAACCGTCCCATATATCCCCCATCATGCTTTACCAGGTCCATCTGCACTACATTTCCAAAGCGAAAATGTGACTATCCCCGTCCTACACGGACAAGATACTGCCCCCTCGAACCTCAGTTATACTGCGGGGTCTTCTGTGGTCATAATACAAACCAAAAATGCGCACCCTTCAGGTCCCAGTCTAGCTACGGGGCCTTCCGTGTAAGCTGCAGTGCCTGGGCCTTCAAGACAAACGCTGACTCTAAAAGGCGAGAATGAGCCTCCTTCAACCCCCCACAAGCAAGCTGCAAATCATAATGTAAGTTTTTAAATATTATTTTCGCTAATGAATTTTCCCCCCAGTCAATTTGAAGAATAGAGCATGTGCTGTTAGACCTCAAAATAATCGCAGATTCTATTTTTCATAATAAAGACTTCAATAATAGATGTGAGACTTAACGATCCTCATTTATCTTATGTTCCGGAAAATCTTGAAAATAACAGACTTGCGTCAAAGTAGATCGTTTTCTAAACATTAAAAAAGTCTTTTCTCAGGAGATGAATTGGAAGATTTAGACTGTAAATAAAAGACCCTGTTTTTTTTCAAATTAGATAGATCATTAATATTACATTTGTTTAGGGGCTTTGTGAACAAAATAAAAGCTTACTCTAATGCAACGAGAATATAAAAATGTAAGCATTTTTACCATTTTTTCAACACAGTAAAAGCGTGTCAGAGATATTAAAAGGCAGGTTTTTTCCTCCCAAGGAAATATATCGTTCTCCCTTTTGAATCAGGTCAATTATTGCATACAATCAGCCAGCTGAATTCTCTTAGTGAAGCCAAAAAAGGCATTATATTCAGGTCACAATTTCCCCATAGTAAATAGCAAAATCTTTGCGATATAAACTGCTTTATTAACGAATGCTTAATCTCGCCTCTACAAATATTATAAAAACAATTTTCTATCGGAATGACAGGATATGGTCTGTAAGGGATAGGTTTTCAAGTAAAGACCCCGGTTTTTTTCAAAGCAAATTGAGTATTAATATGGATTTTTTTTGAGGGGTTGTTTGAACAAAATCAAAACCTATTATGTTATCTTATATTAAGTTGGAACTTTCAGAAGTAGGGAACAGTGAATTAACCAAATGCTACTTTGGCATACAGCTACTACTACTAAGCGCGTTTACAATAATAATCCAATTTTAAAAATAGGGTGATTTAGACACTTTGAAAATAATCTATTTTCTTTTATAGGTTGTATTGGTACCTATTCACCATCACCTTCCTGCTCGTCAGTTGGAGAAGAAGAAGACGTGCCTGTGGAGCTCTCCAACAATTCACCATGGAATGAAAAAATAAGTAGAACAACAGGGAAATTTTTATACAAGACAGTGGAACGCAACTTTAAAGGAATATTTCGACCCTATATCCAAGGGCCGTCCTCAGGAAAACAGACGAAGAGAATGAAAACAATATAAAAGAAACTTACATTAAAATTCAATCATTAAAACTGAAAGATTTTTAAAAAAAATGTTTTAAAACAGCCCTAATATCATTACTTCAAGGAAGTTCAACCAGGACTACCTGTCCAGGACCTATATCCAGGACTTTTATATTGTCTTGTATAAAACTTTCCCTGTTGTTCTACTTATTTGTTTATGATGGAAAGGCAGTGTGGTCTTCGTCGCTATTTGCACCATGGAATGGTAATTCACTTGAAATACCAAATAATATTGACGATTTTTTAACCGATTATTTTAATGTTGATAATAGCGCAGTTGAGCAGGGGGACTTACCTTTGCTAAGTCCAAACACCTTACAGATTTTAGAGGATTTTACCCGGGAATTAACAGGGAACACTCCCCTCTCAGATTACATGAACACACTTCAATCGAATGAAGTGGCTTCGAACAACCCTATTATTGAAAATTGTGGGGGTGGGGGTGGTGATAATATACAAGAGGGGGAGGGGGACGGTGACAATACCCAATTTAAAACATTTCCTGAATTCCAACTGTCAAATTCAATTTTAAATACGATAGTCGTATACACTGCAACTTTTGGGGACCCCTTTAATTCGCTTATGGGGGTTAATTTTGTATTTGACCCTATAGAAATTGTCCATGAATATGTAGATAGAATACGTGCACTGCTAGAGAACCAGATTCAGTTGTGGGGGATAGGGATTGAATTAAAGTTTCAATTGTTTTAAAGGTGTTTTATTTAAATGAGGGTAAAAGTGAAGTTTATGACCATTATTTAAATACTGAGATGTTAGTGGTCTATCCGCATTTAGAAAATTTTTAGGGTGTTTTTATGGATTGGATAGACCACATTATTACGCATCTCGAAAATTATAGCGAAAATGAGAGTGGGCCTGTGGTTCTTTTTGTTGAAAATTTAAGCGTTAATAATTTTAAGTTTAAAAAAGATTTTATTTTAAGAGGGGTGAGGAGGGGCGGGGGAGAGGTCTATAGTTTTAAAATATAATCCAGATTTAGAGGTTTGTCAAGCTGTTCAGCGAATCTGTTTTGAAACAGGTCAAAAATGTTTCATGTATGCTTTCCTCATTTCAGCATTCGAGCCTCTATTACGTGAAGCCACAAAGAAAAATTTAGAAGATTGGGCTGTACATGGGAAGGAAGGGTCCAATTTTCCCATTGTAGATTTTTCTTGTTTAGAGGGAAAATACCCAGTAACGCTAAGGTCTATTGGTATTTTTGAAAGGGCCAATGCATATTTAAATATCGCCGTTACTTTGGCTCCGTTTGAAACCGACTTTGAAGTGTTGGCTTGCCTCAAAAGGAAGAGGGCTTTGGTTTCACTAAGAAGATCATCAATGGAATTGGTGAATCACTGTTTATGGCTATTGTACACACTATCAGCTGACCTCTGTGCAAGTGGCCATTTTAATGCTGTAATAGATATCAGTAGAGTTTTGATGAAGGGTAAGAAAATAGGGGCATGTTTCTACTATCCGACATGCCTGTCTCGATTTCTTAGTGATTTAAAACTACGGGATCATATGAAACATTGTAGACGGCATGGCTACCAGTCAGTGGAAACGGTTTCGGGGGTAGGGCCATTTTACGCTTTAAAAATTTTCAAAATACCCTCCTCCAGAGCAATAAAATCTCTTTTGATTGTGAAGCAAAGCTAGTGGAAGTGAACGATCCTCAATTTCCAAATAGAATAAAAAAACATCGAGCCATTGCAGTCTCCTACACCCACGCGCAAAGAGACAGTTCTAACACTATGCAGTTGTTAGAAATAGTCGAAACGTTGGATGAGGAGGAGCGCATGGTCAAGGCACTGACCAAATTAATTGGCATTGCAAATGCTGCTATTTCTTGTTTGAGAAATAACCATTATCCAATGTTATTGCCTCAGAGGATCGTCTCGCGATTGAAAATCAAAGAATATGCTGGGTCTGTAAGGGGGCTTTTGACGAGGGGGATAAGGGGAAAAGGGACTAGGGGAAAAGAGGGGGAAGGGGAAATTCAGAGACCACAATCACTTGTGGTAGGAAATATCCTCAGGGGGTATTAATTTTAGAGGTGTAGCACATCAATCATGCAATGTGAATGTAAGCCAGCAGTTTTTTATTCCAGTTTTCATTCACAATGTAAATTATGATTTAAAATTTATTTTGCCGGTTTTGGCACGAATGCGCAGGAGGGGAGGGGGAGTAGATAGTCCATGGAAAAACCATTCATGTAACTATAACATCATCCCCGAAGCAGCAGAGAAGCTAGTGCTTCTCGAGTTGAAATGGCAGGTAGTGAATAACGGGCATAAGTGCCTGAATAAAATCATGTTTTTAGATTTTTTTGTTTTTTCCCCAAGGCATTGAGTCAATTGATTCAAGTGCAGAAAAGTGAAAATTTCGATAGTTTTCCTTTGCTTAAACAGCACTTTCCAGACACTGAAATGTTTGATCAATTGACCTGTAAAGGTGTATATGCATTCAACTATTACTCTTCTGGCACTTGCTTAAGCGAGGAGAAACTACGTTAACTGGAAGCCTTATTTAATTTACTTGCCGATACTAAATGAACAGCCGAAGAATACGAATTTGTCGAAAGACTGTGGGCTAGGGTGAACAATAAAAATGGGTGGAATTACTGTAGACTGTACTTGGCCAGTGACGTTTTAACTCTGTTAGATATTGTCTGTAAAAACAGAGATCAAATCTATTCAGAGTTTGGACTAGATATAGGATATTATTTTTCCACACCACATTTGGTGATGGACTTGATTTTAAAAATTAGTAGGTAAGACATAGGCTTGATAACTGATGTAGATCAACACCTTTTTGTAGAAAGGTCAATGGGGGGTGGGTATGTTATTAATGGAGATCGCGTTTTGACAACAGATCCAAGCGGACAAGACACTGGTGTAAAGTCAAATGCAGTTTTCTTGGACATGAACTCGTTGTATCCCTCGGCAATGTCTCACTACTCTTTGCCGTGTGGGAACTATAAATGGCTTGAGATTCCTTGTGAGTTCCCCGACATAAACACCGTCGAGGACAATGGGCAACAAGGATGGTTCTTTGAAATTTGATGGTCATATTCCATTGGCGCTGCATGATTCAGTCAGAGATTTTGTTTTTCCCTGTATCAATCGACCAGTGCCCAGGGACTCACTGAGTCAATACAATCGATCATTGGTTGAGGAAATGGGGATGCACTGGACCCCCTCTAAGCAGAAACTGATTGCAGATCTGGACCCTAAAGAGAATATCGTTGTTCATCATGTGCTTTTGCACTGGATGGTGAACAATGGTTTCAAGATCACTAAAATACATAGGGTCCTGTAATTCAATCAAAAACCCGACTTAAAGACGTTTATCGACACCTTTGTTGATAAACGCTCTCGGGCAAACAGTAAAGTAGAGAAGGAAATGTATAAGCTCATTCTAAATTCAGCCTTTGGAAAAATGTGTGAAAGCGTACGGAACAGATCTCGTTGTTACGTCGTGACTGACCCTCAAGAATGTGCACGAATTATTGACCCCAATTGTTGACCCCAATTTTACATCGTTCACGAGCATAGAGACAAGCATGGTTCTTCTACACAGGACCCCAATTTTACATCGTTCACGAGCATAGAGACAAGCATGGTTCTTCTACACAGGAAAAAGAAAAATGTGGTACTGAAAAAGAATATAGCAGGAGGTAGTTCAGTACTTGAAATTTCCAAAAAGCTCATGTTGTCGTTTTTTTAGAATGTGTGCAAGGTACAATGGCCAACGGAGGGGGAGGTTCAAGTTTACTATGGGGATACAGATTCTCTGCTGTTAAAAGTAAAAACCGGTGATTTATTGGGAGATTTAGAAAATGGGGAACACATCAGATCGCAGATGGATTTCCCTAACTGGAATCCGTCCCTCTACCCCAATTTTGTCAATCCTCACGCCCCAAATCAGTTTCACTTTTCAAAATCAGAGACCGGAGAATGATTTGATATAAAAGAGAGTGTTCCCAGGTTTTAAGCTTTATCATATTAAAAATCACAAGAGGGATGTAAAACAGGCATGTAAAGGGGTGCCTTCACATTTTTCCAAGAATAATTTTAATATGAGTTTCAACAGAGCATGTATAGAGGGTAGACCAGTGCTGAGAGCACAAGTGCTTGCAATTCGCTCTCTACAAACAGTGCTATTCTATAAAAATGTGTGTTTGTACAAATAGTGTTGATGGACAAAAAGTGTTTTTTTATGACAATAAACATATAGTGCTGTTGTTCTTGTTGAACATATGTTTTTGATAATAAATATTGTTCATTTTGAACAGAAGTGTTTTTTTATCTTAATAAATGTTGTTCTTGTTGAACAAAAAAAATGTGTTTTTATGATAATAAATGTTCTTCTTTTTCTTGAACAGAAAATTGTTTTTATGTTAGTAAATATTGTTCTTGTTTGAACAGAAGTGTTTTTTATGATAATAATTGTTGTTCTTGTTGAACAAGTGTTCTTATGTTAATAAATGAATGAAATATTGTTTTTCTTGTTAATGTACTAGATAGATCTAAGGAAAAATTACTACTTATTCATTGGAAAGTGTGGTTTACAGTTAGTTGTAGTCCGACTGTTGTCAACAGCAGTATGTATCAATTTAAAATACCATTCAGGTCGTTTCTGTGTGGTCCATCAATTTCTGGGAAAACGTAACTTTTATCTAAAATAATTCAAAATTGTAATAAAATGTTTTTGGAAAAACCAAAGAAAATTTATTATTGCTATAGTATTTGGCAAGAGTCCTACGATCAAATAGAAGCTATTACCACATCCATACCAATACAATTCATACGGGGACTTGATGTTTTCAATAGTATTGAACCAAACTCATGGCTGATTATTGATGATTTGGCTGAATCAATTGAACAGTTCTCACAGGAAATGCTCCAGCTGTTTACCGTTCACTCTCATCATGAAAACATTTCCATAATCCTAGTTCTACACAATCTATTTCATCAGAGCAAACGTATGAGAACCCTTGCTTTGATTTGCACCATCTATATTATCTACCGAGCTGTTCGTGATTCTAGCTCGCTAATAACTCTCAATAAGCAAATATATCCAGGCGCCCCCAAATTTCTGCTGTTAGTGTATACTCAGGCGACAAATAAGCCCTACGGGTACATTTTGCTAGATCTTAATCAGAGCACACCCGAGGATCTACGTGTAGTCACAGATATTTTCGACAAATAAATTACTGTATATCTTCCAGTGAACATTAGAAAAAGCTATTAGTTGCCATTATGACACCGAAGAAACTACACGAACAACGGCATTTGTTTTCTGTTTTAGGAACTTCAAAACCTCCACTCAGGAAGGCTATACTCAAACATGGTGTTGACAATGATTTCATTAATCTAATATCTGACCTTTGTTTAAATTTAACTGAGGGCAATGTACACTTGCCAGAAGATGTTAGACAACAGACAAAGCAACATCGTTCCACTGTACTTGCCTTGGCTTGCAAAAACAAGGGAAAAATTTTTTTAAAAGAAAACGTCTCCTTCAGGCGGGTGGTAGCTTTTTTACACTTTTACTGCCAATATTTGCAGGACTTGTAAACAGTTTTCTCTAGAGAATGGCTATACGCTATAAATTGATGCCATTTGAACTTGCCCTCTCGCCCGTGGAACATTTTGAAGACAATCTAATCAAATTCATTAATGATGAGAATATTGCTGATGATAAAAAGCTAGTTTTACTTCAAGATGCATTGCGACGTGTATACAAACATAGACCTTATCGTGAGCGATCCACCGCCATCGTCACAGATCCCTCCTCAAGATTCTGCAGTGCAATCAAAGGAGAAGAAATTGAATTCCATAATGACAACAATTGGAAACCTATTGCCAGTGACCTATCGAGAACAGAGTAAAAGAGTATTAGCATATCCCATGTTGGAAACTGATGATCAAGTCCAAGTTGACAGCGCAGGGAAACGAATTATAATTCAGGGGAAAAGTTATAATCTACTTGATTTAATTTGTGATATGGTTACAAATCGTAAAGGACTTTTATCATTTGACAATAATCTATACACCTTTCTAAATGCATCAAACTTCCCCAAAAGTCTTATTGGCTATAAGAAAATTCTAAAGAAACTAAGCTTGAAACTAAAGAAACCAACACCACCACCATTTAAAAAAGAAGAAGATTCAATATTGGAAAATACTAGCAGCAGCAGCAGCATCAGCAGCAATAACTTTATAACACCTGTGGCAACTAGTCAACAGCAAGGACGGATTGAATTATCCTCCAGTATGCAAAGGGGAGTGGACATTACACTACGTGTTTGCGTTCAAAATGGTTGAAGTTCTGACGCATGTTTATGAAAATATTGGTGAAGCAGGAAGTCTAAGTTCCACCACAACGCTTTCTAAAGTTGCCTCTGGCATAGATGACAGCACATTAAAAAAAACAAAAGAGTATCTAGAAAATGAACCGAGTTACAAACTGCATCGGAATCGCAGGATTCGTGGCAAACAATATCGAAAAACTAAAGCCTTTTTACCTCTGCATATAATGCAAACTGATCTTTTAACTTTAGACGCGATTCAACGACGTCACAATACACCCTACAAATATATTCTAGTGGCAATCAATGTCTTTATTCGCTATGCCTATGCTATTCTATTCCGATCAAAGAGAGGTGTTGAAGTTGCTAATGCTTTAGAAATTATTCTTGAACAGGATTCATATAAAAAAAAATTCAATCAGATCACGGTAGCGAATTTGTTAATCCTCGTGTGCAAAAGGATCTATTGAAATATAATACAACACTTTATCATAGTCATAAGCAGATAAAGGCTGCATTGGCTGAACGATAAGAACGATTCGACTAAAAATTTCAAGATATTGTACACTGAAAAATACTGCTGCTTTTATTCACGATTTAGATAAAATCCTGGAAAAATACAACCATCAACCTCATCGATCATTGTCTAACTCAAGCCCTCGGGAAGTTCATTGCAGTGAAAATACATTTGATGCTTTTCTAAAGCAATATTTCAATTGCAATGAGAAAAAAAGAAGAAATTCAATGTTGGTGATACTTTTCGAATTAATAGAACCACCAATATTTTTGAAAAGGGGAATTATTTATGGAGCACTAAACTTTTTAAAGTGTCCAAAATCCTAGACAATAAACCCACGACGTATCGACTAGGAGACACCAAAGATGATGAGATTCTCGGCGGTTTTTATGAATATGAACTGCAAAAAGTTAGAAACACTATTGAAATTTATCAAATTGGAAAGATATTAAAGAGTCGTACTCTTAGGGGCAAGAAACAGTTGCTTGTTCGCTGGCTAGGATACAACTCTGATTCTGATTCTTGGGTCAATGTTGAAGATATTAACAATGCCCAATGATTTCTGTGTGACTTCTGTGTCCAATGTTTCTGATCCTTTCTACAATGACTTGAATACAACAAGTGATTTTGGGACCAAACTCTTTCCCATCATTAAATTCGACGGCGCGTATGAAGTGGCTCTTGTCGACTGTATTCTCATAAATACATATGATATCATGAGAAAAGATCGTAAATATTAGATAAAAATTATATCTTATGATTTGCTGCCGCCACCCTCAGGTGATCCAGAACAAATTCAAAACATCAACTGGATGGATTATCCATATATTTAATCACCCAATGAAGAACTCAATTACTTCAATGATTTATTCCGTTCTATCAATAAAAGAATTTCCGCTCGTAAAAAGGAGCTTTTCATTTTAACTATTCAAAGGAGGAGGGCAAGATCTACATTAGTTCACCCATTGCTGATGAAAAGGTTATTCTCAATGATAATCTAAAAGATGTTCTTGGCTTTAAGCTCAATATAATCAATGGTAAAAGTGCTGGAAACACTAATTTCATTTTTGCTGACTACCCGCCTGCCTTCTCTACGGACACATGTATATTTCTCTACGTTTCATTTGTGGAAACATCCCGGGTTGGCAATAGCAATGTTCCCCTCCTACGAGCTCTTGAACGAAAAACTAATCAAGAACATATTCACCATTACAATATAATGCATCTTCAGTATATTCCCGTAAACGCTTCCTATTTGGAAGTCTGTCACTTAACACTAAGAACTGAATTAGGTGATCCCCTAGCAATATCAAAGGGTTTGGCTGTGATTACATGCCATTTTGGACCCGTCGTTCAACAACATGATGTCTAATAGAAAAGTGGTATTCATTTATCCTGATATTGACTGCTATGTTAATACTCTTGGCCCAAAACAACAGGGCAATGGAATGGACTATTACAAAGGTCGCTCGTCAAGGTCTGGCTATGGTCTTGGCAGTTGGTTTTCTAAGCTGTTTCGCTCTGCACTAGCTAGTAAATATATTGTACCGGCTGCAACAGATTTTACATCCTCTACACTATACGATTGGGGGTCTGGCAAGGATTTTAAAATAAGTTCTTCGGAAAACCTTTGGTCCAGTGCGCGAACCCTTGGCGAGAGATTAAAAAAAAATGAAAAAGGTTTAAAAAGGTCGAGAAACAATGCATCACTCATCAGTCTCTACTCAGGTCAGAAACGAAAGACATCACCCCTGTCAAAGAGAAGAAGGAAAAAGCCGACACATACAGTAAAAAGTAGAAGAAGAAGCCCCAGGAAGAGAATTGTTAGATCAAAACTAGATTTTTTTTCCCTAAGATGTCCTACCTCCCGCATAAGGATTCCCAACCTTGAATCACCTCCTCATTGAATCTATTCAATGCAGAAAATGTTGATGTGAGTGTGAAACACAGATACTATGAAGAATTTTATCTTCAACAACCCCTCTCCGATAATATCCATTTTCAAATTTATTCCAATGAAGACTACTTTATAGACATGTCTTCGACATTTATAGATTTACAAATGAAAGTCCGGAAATCCGATAATACATTGCCAATTCTTGCTGATGGAATATCCTATGAAAATTGTATATTACATTATTGATTTCATCAAATCTGTGTCTACATCAATGGCACGCTGGTGAGCACAAGCAACAATCCCTCAAATTATACAAGTTATATGCAATTCATGCTGATGACACCCAAGTCATACAAGGAATTGAGAGGCACCTCCAATGGATATGAATATATTACTAATACTGATAGTACAGATGCACTTAAAGATGCTGCAACTAGTGAATTACATCTAGCTGGAAAACTATATCATGAAATATTTAATATACCCCAATGGCTACCACCCAATATGAAAGTGGATATAAAATTGACGCTTGCACAATCCAATTTCATATTTAGAAAAGAACTTGCTGGCAATCTTGATGTGACTCTCTCCCTCACCTCGGCAATACTTCATGTACGCAAACAACAGGTCATGAGTTCTGTTGATTTGGCAGTGGAAAAACTGAGAGCCAGTGGAAATAATATTAAACTACTTGTTCCTCATACAATCACCACTCAACGTCATATTGCCGTGGGGTCACGCACCTTCACCGACTCATCCTTTATCAATGGCGAAATTCCATCAAAACTGGCCTTGGCATTTGTAAAAAGCGCAAGTGCAATAGGATCGTGGACTGGATGTCTACATAAAATTGAAATTTTTAGGCTTTCATTTCTTGTCTGCAAAGTAAACGGTATCCCACTCTACAATCTATCTTTTGATAAATCCTATAGAACATTGTATGAGTTGACCATGCAAACCCTAGATCATGATTCACAACTATTTGAAAATGGTATAACCAAAGAAATGTTTGCTAAAACACATGGTATCATTGTATTGGATTTGTCTGGCACGCAGGATATGAGTATAGTACGTACGGGGAGTGTGCGTTTAGAGTGTACATTTGCCGACCCGTTAGCTGAGAGTATTGCACTAATCTCGCTAAATCAATATGAATCCTATTGGGAAATCACTCCCGAAGGCAGTGTTCTAATTGACTTGGCACCATGAACAAAAGTCAAATAATCAGTGTATTTAATATGGACCCCTACATGTCCAAATACAAATCCTATTGTCTGCCCTCGGACTTTCTTGGGAAAATTCAAAGTGTTAACAATGCCCTAATTATTGTTAATAGCAGTCCGTCGACTGTGCACACGGGTCATTGGTTGTGCATCTTTCAAACAATGAAGACGATTGAATTTTTTGATCCTCTTGGCCTTCCTTATACACTCTAAACTCCCCACATCAGCAACTATATTGAGAGCAGTGGGAAAACTTTTATTCAAAATCGGAAGAGAGTGCAGGATCTGACGACTAAAAGCTGTGGCTTCCATGCACTACTATATTTTGTGTCCCAATGTCGCAGCTATACTTACAAGCAGTTTCTCAACATTTATGTAGACAATCCACGTCTGAACGACTTTATGGTGGAAAATATCCTCTCTGACCTGTATATATTGATTTTAGTGCCCTACGAGTAAAGTGCTTAAAAAATGTATGTGAATTTGTTTATTAATATATGAAAAATGTATATACACAACAATGACTTTAAATCTTCACTTTAGATTTCTTCTTCTTCGATGTATAGGCAACTGTCGTGAACCACTAATGCCGGCAAATCATTTGGATTTTATGTATATTGATCTTGATTAGCTGCAAAGTCAGGGCCACATTTTCTACAGTATAATGTAATTTCACTTTTGTCATATCTCTTTGTATAGTCAAGGATACTATTTGCATTCATATTATGAAATTCACGAGTTTCAATCTGTCTATTTGAAGCAATATCACATACAGTGTTTTCAAATTGTGAATCATATTCAGTAACTGCCAAATAAAAATCACTTGGTTTATAGTCATAGTATGAAGTGTCATCACAACGATGACGTAGAAACCAAATTGTTTTGTTACCCCAACAGTCGAATCGTATACCAGATTCTTCCTCCCAGAATAATTGAAATCCCCGACGATACCAATCTCGTAGAAATAAACTAAAATCATGTTTGGGATTCTTTCCAATCATACCGGGGTAAATATTCTCCCACCGATCACATTTGCCATAGTGACAATTGGAGCACAGATGTCCTCTAGGGCGAGAGTCACAAATCTCTTCAAGACATGAATTACATCCTTTAATTTGTACTGCATAGCCTCTATGTAATTTACAAGGATTACATAATTTGCACTTTCATTATAGTCATCAATAATCGTACAATTCTCACATGATGTCCAACTGCCAAGAGTGTACATGCATAGTGGACATATATATATAACATTATTTGGTTTCCGATGTCAACTCTCTCACAGCTAAAATAAAACTGATCACCCTCGTTTGACCAACTCAGAGTGAGGAAGGGGAAAGAACCAAATCTGTGACGTCATCTCTTTCGAAGGCAGAGCCATCTACATTGAATCTATGGCAATGTTTTCAAAAGTATATCCACGATATAATTGTGCTTTGTTCCAATTAATATATCAATAAATTAAGTATAAGCATTTGAGTCACATTGAAATAGTTTCATACAATAGTCCAATGGGGGGGGGGGGGGGAAATCAGTTTTCATTATATTTTCAAGTGTCCCCTGAGAGAATATCTTTCGTTGAAGGGATAACTCGAGAAAATTATCATCCAAAATCAAATATTTTTCCATAATTACCAGATTCAATCTAATTCTCTCTTTCTCAAATTTATTAATTTTTTAATCCTATCACTCTCACTGCTGACTCTAGACTGACCATGATTCGTTAGCCTAACATTCTAACAAAAACAAAGGGGACATGTTCGACTTCGAAACAATTTTATTGTATAATTACAACAATAATACTGCACATGTACATTTAACGATACAGTTTATTGTCTTCGATATGCTTCACTAATGCACTTAAAGCACATTGAAGTCTATTCACATGCGCTTTATCAACTTTTGCAGTGAATCATAATTGATCCTCCATTTTAAATTTGCTCAAGGATATCACATATCTTGCATATACTTCATCCCATTCCAGACAAAGCCGTGATCCTCTCGTGATTTCCACCGCAATGTTTGGTGCTCTTATATCACTGCTACCAACTCCACTATCAACCTCTAATAGGGTAAACATTCCACTCATCATTATTACAAATATATCCTAATGAATAAAGTCAAACTGTTCTCACTCCTTTGAATTCTATTCACACACTAATAAAAACTATAGAAAAAATTCTTTCCTTATATTCTCTGCAATCCTGTCCCTCTAATATTTCCAACTCCCTGATTGGCTTAGAAAGAGACACGTGATCCTGTTCCCGTTTGTTTATCCATAATTCCCCGCCGATTATGTAATCAATTTCCCAGAAATCTACTTCCCCTCTTGTGCTAGTCGATTATGTAATCAATTTCTCAGAAATCCAGTTCCCCTCGAGTCGATCAATACATTGTCTCATTAGAATTCAATGCGGATGTGCAAACTTCGCCCCGGAGTCATTACACCTAGAAACAAAAAATAAATCGACCTTGAAAAAGGGAGCATTGACCCCATTAGACTCGATCAATAATCCTTGAATAAATTATGTTAGCCCAGCGTTAGACTCAATTATAGATGTCAGCACATGTGTTCGTCCCGGAGTCGTTATGGCTTCCCTACTATCAGACCCTTAATTTCAGGAATTTTAGCATGGATTTGTGTAAAAAGCTCAAGAGGTCTTAGCAACCGCACATAGCAAGCACAACTAATATAAGGAAAGATTTTCAGTATAATCGTTATTAGTGTGAGAATAGAATTCAAGGAGACAGAACTGTTTGAATTTACTCGTTTATTTATTTGTCAAGATATATATTTGCAATAATGAATGGTATGTTTACACTATTAAAAGTTGATAGTGGAGTTGGTAGCAGCATCAATGATACAAGAGTACCAAAAATGCAGTAGAAATCACAATTGGACCTCGACTTTGTCTCGAGTGGGATGAAGTGTATGCAAGATACGTGATATCTTTGAGTAAATTTAAATTGGGGGACCAATTATGGTTCGCTGCGAAAGTCGATATAGTACATATACATAGACTTCAAATTAATTTAAATGCAATAGTGAAGCATATTGAGTACAATAAGTTATATCAGTAATTGTATGTGTAATATATTTTTGTTGTAATTTTGCTCACACACAATAAGATTGTTTCGAAATAAAAAATGTTCTCTTTCTTTTTGTTAGATTTTTTTAAAGTAGGTTATCGAATATTCTTGAAGTAGAACAAATAAACGAATCGTGGTTAGTCTATAGTCAGCAGTGAGAGTGTTAGGATTGAAAAACCAAAGAATTTGAGACACAGAGAATTATGTCGAATTTTGTGATTATTAAAAAACGTTTGATACTAGATGATGATTTTCTCGAGTTATCTTTTCAACGGAAAATATTTTCTCAAAGAACACTTGACAATATAATGTGAAATGATTCTCCATCGTTGGACTATTGTATGGAGCTTCTACGACGTGACTCAAATGCATTTACTCAATTTATTGATATAAAAATTGAAACAAAGCAAAATAATGTCGTGGATTTACTTTTGAATACATTGCCATAGATTATATCTAGAGGATACTCTCTTCAAAACAGGTTATGTAACGTCACATAGTTACTCTTCTCTCTCCCTCTCTCTCCCTCTGAATTTATCAAACTTTGATCATTTTCATTTTAGCTGTGAGAGAGTTGACACAGAAAACAAAAATGTTCTATACATGTCCACTATGTATGTATATTCTTGGCAGTTGGTCATTATGTTAGAATTGTACAGTTATTGTTGAGTATGATGAAAAGTGTAAATTATGCAATCCATGTTAATTACATAGAGCATATGCAGTACAAATTAACCCTTTGATGGCTGATGGCTCTTATAAGGCACATCAAAATTTTTGCCTATAGCTCCTTTCTGATTGGTTGAAGCAAGAAATTATCTTCATAGCCAGATACACGAAAACGAGAGCTATCGAAGGGTATATTACTTTGCCCCTTTATGAGTCATCTAACAATGTTCGAACAGTACTGAATTTGAAACAGTGATATTTTTCGAATTTTGTGAAGTGAAATAAATCTGACTCAGGAAGTATTGAAGTTTATGTTGCTTGGCGAAGCAAAAAAATCTTGTGGTGTTCAATAATATCTGACGGTTCCATCTGTATTATTTTTATTTAAAACTTTTTATTCATCCACAAGCAAGGACAGTTTTTAAGTATGTATCTTATAAGACCCATCCGCCCTATGAGAGAGAGTACAATACCGACCCGCCGAAAAGCTCAGTATATTTAACACACGTTGCATCGAAAATCTTAGAAGTGTTTCCAATTTCTATTAGCTTTCTCATTCAACAGGAATATTTTTTCAGTAATGTAGCCAGTGTTCCCATTTCTACTTATTTTAGTAGTTGAATACTTATTTTGGAACTATTCTACTTCCAAATATTAAATCTATTTATCCACTATTTTTGGAGGCTAAGTATTCGTGCCAGCCAAGTATTTTGGTTTTGATTATTGATCCTGGTTGACCTATTGCTCGTTTTGACAACAAAGGCCCACTGGCCTGAGATCGTGGACAAAAGACAAAATGCAAGTCCGGTCCAAAACACGCCCACACGTTTGTCAAGTGCCTGAAGTGTAATGTGCACTTTTGTTTAACCAAAGACAAGAATTGTTTCAAAGCATACCACTCAAGTTTTTAAGTAGACTGTTTCACTATTTAGCTTATGTGCCTTACAAGATCCATATTCCATGTGAAATGAATATTTGAAATAAAGGATTTTCCTCAGTTGCCTCCATGTCATGGACCCCTTGGAAACTAGTAAACATCAAAACCGAATTTTTCTAACTCACAGTTTCATAATTCAGCCATCAAAGGGTTAAAGGCTAGAATTCATGTCTTGAAGAGGTTTGTGACTCTCACCCTAGAAGGCAACTATGCCCCAATTGTCACTATGATAAATGTGATCAGTAGGAGAATACTTATCCTGGTATGATTTGAAAGAAACCTAAACGAGATTTTAGTTTATTTCTACGAAATTGGTATCGTCGTGGTTTTAAATTATTTTGGGAGGAAAAATCAGGTCTACGATTCAACTGTTGTGGTAACAAGAAAATTTGGTTTTCTAAGTCATCGTTGTGACGACACTGCCTATTATGACTATAAACCTAGTGATTTTTATTTGGCTGTTACAGAATGTGATTCACCACTTGAAAACACCGTGTGGGATATTGCTTCAAATAGACAAACTGAAACACGCGAATTTCACAATATGATTGCAAATAGTATCATTGACTATACAAAGAGATACGATAAGAGTGAAGTTATATAGTGCTGTAGAAAATGTGATCCTGACTTTGCAGCCAATCAAGATCAATATACAGTGAATTCAAATGATCTACCAGCATTAGTTGTTCTAGACAATAGCCTATACACAGAAGAAGAAGAAGAAGAGATCTAAAGTGAAGAATAAAGATATTGGTGTTGTGTATATACATTTTTTTTATTAGTAAGCAAATTTACATACATTTTAAAACACTTTACTCGTAGGGTACTAAAATCAATATTATACAGGTCTGAGAGCATATTTTCGACCATAAAGTCGTCCAGGCGTAGATTGTCTACGTAAATGTTGAGAAAATGCTTGTAAGTATAACCATGACATCTAAAAACGAAATATAGTAGCGCATGAAAACCGCAACTTTTAATCGTTAGATCCTGCACTCTCTTCCGGTTTTGAATAATAGTTTTCTCACTGTTTTCAATATAGTTACTGATGCGTGGAGTGTAGAATGTATAGGGTAGGCCGAGAGGATCAAAAAATTCAATAGTCTTCATTGTTTGAAAGATGCACAGCAAATGACCGGTCTTCACAGTCGACGGACTGCTATTAAGAATGATAATGGTATTGTTTACACTTCGAATTTTTACAAGAAAATCCGATGGTATACAATAAGATCTGTATTTGGACATGTAGGGATCCATATTAAATACACTGATTATTTGACTAGTGTTCATGGTGCAAGGTCTAGTAGAACACTGCCTTCGGGAGTGATTTACCAATAGGTTTCAAATTCATTTAACGAGATTAGTGTGATACTCTCAGGTAAAGGGTCGGCAAATGTGCAATCTAAACGCACACTCCGCGTTCGAACTATACTCATATCCTGAGTGCCTGACAGGTCTAGTACAATGATACCATGTGTTTTAGCGAAAATTTCTTCGGTTATACCATTTTAAAATAGTTGTGAATCATGATCTAGGGTTTGCATTGTCAACTCATACAATGTCCTATAGGATTTATCAAAAGATAGATTGTAGAGTGGGATTCCAGATGAAAGCCCAAACATCTCAAATTTATGTGGGCAACATATCCACGAACATATTGCACTAGCACTTTTTACAAATGCCAATGCTAATTTTGATGGAATTTCGCCATTGAATGACGAGTCGGTGAAGGCACGAGCCTGTGGTAATATGACCTTGATTAGTGATTGTATGAGGAACAAGTAGTTTAATATTATTTCCACTGGCTCTCAGTTTTTCCACTGTCAAAGCAACAGAACTCATAACCTTCTGCTTTCGTACATGTAGTATTGCCGAGGTAAGAGACAGAGTTACATCATGATTGGCAGGAAGTTCCTTGCGTAAAATAAAATTGGATGGAGGAAGCGTCAATTTTATATCCAATTTAATATTTGGTGGTAGCCATTGGGGTATATTAAATACCTCATGATATAATTTTCTGACTAGATACAATTCACTAGTTGTAGCATTTTTAAGTGCATTTGTACTATCAGTATCTGTAATACATTTATATCTATTGGAGGAGCCTCTCAATTCCTTGTATGACAAGTATCATCAACATGGACTGCATTTAGCTTGTATAATTTGAAAGATTATTGCTAGTGCTCACCAGTGTTCCATTTATGTAGACACTGATTTGTCTAAATAAATTATGCAATGTACAATTTTCATAGGATATTCCATCAGCAAGAATTGGCATTCCGTTGTCGGATTTCTTGACTATCACATGTAAATCTATAAATGTCGAAGACATGTCCATAAAGTAGTCTTCATTGGAATAAATTTGAAAATGGATATTATCGAAGAGCGGTTGTAATTGTTCTCAGTATCCATGTTTTACACTCACATCAACAATTTCTGCATTGAATAGATTTAAAGATGATGTGATTTAAGGATGGGAATCATTATGGTGTAGATATGCCATTGTTCAGTCTATGAAAGGAAACCCTGTTTCGATCTAACAATTCTCTTCCTTGGGTTTCTTCTTCTTCTACTGCTTATTGTAGTAGTTGTTTTTTCCTTCTTTTCTTTGACAGGAGTGATGTCTTTCATTTCTGACCTGAGTAGAGATTGATGAGTGATGCACTGTTTCTCAACCTTTTTAAAGCTTATCTATTTTGTCGAGATTTCAATTGCTCACCAAGGGTTCGCGCACTGGACCTAAGATTGTCCGAAGCACTTTTTTTAATCATTGCCAGAGCCCCAATTGTATAGTGTAGAGGATGCAAAATCTGTCGCAGCCCGTACCGCATGTTTTTTAGCCAGGGGTAGTGCAGAGCGAAACATCTTAGCAAACCAACTGCCAAGGCCATAGCCAGACATTGACGAACGACCTTTGTAAAAGTCCACTCCTTTGCTTAGTTGTCTTGGGCAAAGAGTGGCAACATAGTAGTCAATATTAGGACAAACGAATACCACTTTTCTATTAAACATTTTTTTTTTGACAAATGACACCGACAACGATGGGTCGAAAATGACATGTAATCACAGCCATACCTTTTGATATTGCTAAAAGATCACCTAATTCAGTTCTTAGTGTTAAATGACAGAGTTCCAAATAGGAAGTGTTTACGGGGATATAGTGAAGATGTTTTATATTATAATGATGAAAGGTGATCTTGACTGGTTTCTAGTTCAAGAACTCGTATGAGGAGAACATTGCTATTGCCAACTCTTGATGTTTCACCAAATGAAGCATAGAGAAATATACAAATTTCCAAGGAAAAGGCAGGTGGTAGTCAGCAATAATAACATTAGTTTTCCGTCACTTTTACCATTGATTGGAATAAGTTTAAAGCCAAGAACATTTTTTAGATTATCTTTGAGAATAACTTTTTCACTGGTAATTGGTGAACTAATATAGATCTTGTCCTCTTCCTTTGAATAGTTGAAATAAAAGGCTCCTTTTTTAAGAGTGGAGATTCTTTTATTGATACTACGACACAAATTATTCATACAACTGAGTTCCTCGTATGGTAATTCAACATAGGGATATTCAAATCAATTGATCTTTTGAATTTTATGTTGGTCACTAACGGGTGGTGGCCAATCATAGGGTCTAATTGTTATATCATATATACGATCTTTTCTCAGGATATCATATGTATTTTTGAAAATACAGTCGACAAGAGCCACTTCATACGCGCTATCAAATATGACGTTGGGAGAGAGTTTCGTCCAAAAATCACTGGTTTTACTCAAATCATTAATATATATATATATTAATATATATGTATTTTTGAAAATACAGTCGACAAGAGCCACTTCATACGCGCTATCAAATATGACGTTGGGAGAGAGTTTCGTCCAAAAATCACTGGTTTTACTCAAATCATTGTAGAGTGGATCAGATACATTAGAAATGAATGTCACAATAGAAATGATTGGGCATTGTTAATGTTTTCAACTGCAACCCAAGAATCAAAATCAAAGTTGTATCCTAGCCAACGAACAAGCAACTGTCTATTGCCCCTGCGAGTACGACTCTTTAATATCTTTTCAATTTGATAAATTTCACTACTGTTTCTAACTTTTTGTGGTTCATAATCATAAGAACCGCCGAAAATCTCATCATCTTTAGTGTCTCACAGATAATATGTTATGGTTTCAGTGTCTAGGATTTTTGACCCTTTAAAAAGTTCAGTGGACCATAAATAATTCCCCTTTTCAAAAATATTTGCACTTCTATTAATTCGAACAGTATCGCCAACATTGAATTTTTTCTTCACAATATTTTTTTTCACGGAAATATTGTTTCAGAAAAATATCAAATGTATTTTCACTGCAATGAACTTCCTGAGGGCTAGCATTGGACAGAGATCGATGGGGTCGATGGTTATATACTGGCATGTTTTTATCTAAATCATGAATAAAAGCAGAAGTATTTTTCAGTATACAATATCTCGAAATTAATAGTCGAATAGTTCTTATCAATCATTCAGCCAATGCAGCCTTTATCGGACTATGACAGGGCTTTGTGTTGTATTTCAATAGAAGGTTTTCCACATGTGGATTAACAAATTCACTATCACGATCACTCTGAATTTTTCTATTGCAATCTTGTTCAAGAATACTTTCTAAAGCCTGAGCAACTTCAACACCTCTCTTTGATCGTAATGGAATAGCATATGTATAGTGACTAAAGACACTGATTGCCACTGGAATATATTTGTAGGGTTTATTGTGGCGTCTTTGAATCTCATCTAGAGTTAAAAGATATGCTTGTATTATATTCATTGGGACAAAGGCTTTAGTTTGTTGATATTGTTTGCCACAAATTCTATGATTTCGATGTAGAATTTAACTCGGTTCATTTTCTAGATAGGCTACTCTTTTGCATTTTCCAAAGTGTTGACACCACCACTGACAACGGAGACTTTAGAAAGTGTTGTGGGGGAACTTGGACTTCCCAATTCACCAATATTTTCATGAACATATTTTTAAACTTCATCCATTTTGAACGCAAACACGCAGTGTAATGCCCACTACCCTTTTGCACACTGGAGGGTTGTGCTTGTGACGGTGAGTTGATATCAATACGTCTTCACTTTTGTCTAGCAAACACCATCGGTGTTATTAAATCATTGCTGCTGCTGCTGCTGCTAGGAGTGCTAGTATTTTCCAAGATTGATTTAAAATCTCCTTCTTGTTCTTTTCCTTTTTTAAATGGTGTTGTCGTTGTTGGTGTTGCTGTTAGAGGACTGACAGCTCTACTATATTCCTTTAATTTCTTTAGCATTTGTTTATTGCCAATAAGACTTTTGGGGAAGTTTGATGTATTTAGAAAGCTATATAGATTATTGTCAAATGATAAAACCCCTTTACGATTTATAACCATATTACAAAAGAAATAAAGTAGATTATAACTTTTTCTCTGAATTATCATTTGTTTTCCTGTACTATTGACTTGAAATTGATCATCATTACTTTTCAACATGAGATATGTTAATACTCTTTTACTCTGTTCACGATATGTGTGTGGCAGTAGGTTTCCAATAGTTGTCACTATTGAACTCAATTCCTTCACCTTTGTTGTTGCTGTTGCTGCAGAATCTTGAGAAGATGTTTCCTTTTTGGGGTGGGGATCAATGACACTTACATTGACGGGTCTCTCACGATACGGTTTATGTTTGTACTTGTCGAAGTGCATATTGAAGTAAAATTAGCTTTTTATCATTGGCAATATTTTTATGATTAATGAATTTGCTTAGATTGTCCTCAAAGTGTTGAATTGGTGAAAGTACAAGTTCTATTGGAGTCAACTTGTAGAGTTTAGTCATCTAGAGAAAACTGTTTACAAGTCCTGCGATTATTGGTAGTAAAAGTGTAAAACCCCTACCATCCGCTTGAAGGAGACGTTTTCTTTTGAAATATTTCCCTTTGTTTTTGCAAGCCAAGGCACGTACAGCATAACGATGTTGCTTTGTCTGTTGCCTAACACCTTCTGGCAATTCTACATTGCCCTCGATTAAATTTTAACAAAGTTCAGATATTTGATTAATAAATTCTTTGTCAACAACATGTTTGAGTATGACTTTCCTAAGTGGAGGTATTGAAGTGCTTAGAACGGAAAATAAGTGTCTATTTTCGTGTAGTTTCTTCAGTGTCATGATGACAACTAATAGCCTTTTTTACTGTTAACCGGAAGATATACCGTAATTTCTATGTCGAAAATATCTGTGACTACACGCAAAGCCTCGTTTATATTCTGATTAAGATCCAACAGAGTTTAGCCATAGGTCTTATTTGTTGCCTGACTGTACGTTGAAAGTATAAATTTTGGAGCACCAAGATATATTTGCTTATTGAGAATGATTAGAGAACTTGAATCACGAACAATTCGGTAGATAATATAGTAGATACAGTTTAAAGCAAGGGTCCTCATACACTTGCGCTGTTGAAACAGATCGTGTAGAACTAGGTTTATGGAAATCTGTTCATGATCTGAGCGAACAGTAAACAATTGTAGCATTTCTTGAGACCATTGTTCAATGGATTCAGCTAAATCATCAATAATCCACCAAGAGTTTGGCTCAATACTATTGAAGAAATCAAATCCTTGTATGAATTATATTGGCATAGATGTAGCAGTGGCAATAACTTTTATTTGGTCATTGAACTCCTGCCAAATACTATAGCAAAAGTAAATTTTTTCGGTTTTTCCAAAAACATTTTATTAAAATTTGTAATTATTTTAGCTAAAAGTGTCGTTTTTCCCGACATTGACGGACCGCAGAGAAACGATCTGAATGGTGTTTTAAATTGATACATACTTCTGTTGATGCAGTTGGACTACAACTAACTGTAAACCATACTTGTCTAATGAATAAATAATAATTTTCCCCTAGACTATATCAGTCTTCCTAGTACGATATTCAATAGCAACAACAAAAACAACATAAAAACAATTTAAGAATCATATATTTCTTTTATTAGCAACACTTTTTGTACAACACTCAATAAAGACAACAACAAGAGAACAGAACAGAACAACAATTTAAGAATCATATTTTTCTTTTATTAGCAACACTTTTACAACAACAACAACAACAACAACAGATTTTTAAATAAGCCATGCACTGAATATCAGCAACAGCACAGTTGAACATTTGAAGGCTAAGAGAATAGGAAAAATAGATAACACTATTTACAACATTTAAAAGATGAGAACCCCCTCCCGGGGACGGGGGCCGGTCGGGCCGGGATTGGCCCCCGCCCCTTGGAGCCGGGCCGGGAAGTGCGGGGGCCCGCTGCGGGGCCAGAAAAAAATTGTATACAATAGCAAAAGTTAAATGATGATGATGATGCTGATAACGATGATATTCGCAAAATGGAATGTATATTATAGGAAAATTGTTGTCCACCAACCCATCCACACACCCACCTAGTAGTAGTAGTTTTTTTTTGAATTTAAGTTAATTTATCCAGACCGAGTTGTTTTTTATACTCTATATATTAAGCTCGATCCGAAATACGGTAGTGTCCATGGGGGAGTACCTTCACACCATCCTCACGTCCATATACCTTGTCGGATATGCAAGAAATGGCATTTTTTCCCACTATAATAGTATAGTTTTTAAATTGTAGAGAGCGAATTGCTATTACTTTTGCGTTTAGCACTAAACTACTTTCAATACAGTTTCTGTAGACATTCATGTCGAAATTATTTTTTACAAAGTGCGTAGGTACCCTTTCGCAACGCTTGTTTTATATCCTTATTGTGTTTTCACACAGTACACTTTCGTACCGAGGAACACTCCATTGGAAATTAAATCGCTCCCCGTCTCAGATTTTAACAATAACAATTGATTGGGGGCCTGGAGTTTCACCAACTCGGGATCTATGCTCTCATTCCAAATCGAAAAATCTATACGAGAGCTGATGTCCGCACCGTTTTCCAAATCTTCCAATAAATTCTTTGTTTTATCTTTTAATAGGAGTGAATCTGTGTCTCCATAGTACACTAGAACTTCTCCCTCCATTGGCCATTGTACTTCTTTTTGTACTTCTCCATTGGTCATTCTTTTACACACATTGTAAAAGAATGACAACATGAGTCTCTTGGAAATTTCCAGTAATTAACTCTACCCCCCCCCCCCTACGATATTTTTATTCAGAACGACATTTCTCTTTTCACTGTGTAGTAAAACCATATTCGAGTCTGTGACAGTGAATGTTGTGAAGTTGGGGTCGGCAACAATTCGATACGCATTCTCGGAGGTTACGACGTCATAACAAGATCTGTTTCGCACGCTTTTTACAAATGCCAATGCTAATTTTGATGGAATTTCGCCATTGATGAAGGATCAGTCGGTGAAGGTGCGCGAGCATGTGGCAATATTACGTTGATTGGTGATGGTATGAGGAGCAAGTAGTTTAATATTATTTCCACTGGCTCTTAGTTTTTGCAATGCTAAGGCATATTTTATATTGACAACACTGCTCGATTGATACTTGTATATTATACAGAACACAGTCGAGGAGTATAGCTAGGTCAAGCCATAAGGTCATCTTGGAGCCTATGACTCTATTAGTTTCAACTTTTTAGTATACTTCATTGCTAAAGAATATTATACATTGTCCCCATCATTCATTATGTACTTTTGTATTATACAGAACACAGACAGGGAGTAGGGCCAGGTTAAGTCGCAAGATTTTCTTCTCATTGCTAACCGTTTCCATAGACTGATACATATAATGCCATTTTAACATTTATGTTATATTGCATAAGACTTCCCATCCCATCGGGCTTACCTTAACTGGTAAGCAGTTTAACACTTTTAGCACTTTCATACAATCCGGTTAAAATAATTCTCGTATTATTCTCATCTTGGTTTCAACCCTATTGTTCAAATACTCATTAAAAATGTCCAGAGCAGTTATGCCAATGGAATACCGGTTTCGCAAATTGAGTTAGCTTTACGCAAATGATACAACTTTTTTATATCACTAATATTGTATGCAATCATTAAACCTAGCTATGAGTCTATTGCACACTCAGCTTGGCTGTTAACCTCAGAAACCCCTCTGGCACGTAAATCTGTCTTTGTAACTGCAAAAAGTGGTCTGATGAGTTCTGTACAGTTGATAGTAATTAATAGTTGTCAAGTTCCAAAATATAATGTGTTTGGTCGTATTATGCAATCCCCCCGTAGTGGCTATATATGACTTACTACAAAGGCATAGGGGTTTTGATCCCTCTTCATCTTACTTTATGCTCGTTTAGAGTTTGACTCGGTTATTTATTGAAATTTCTGATTTGTGGTAGTTGCATGCTTGGTAAATTATTTGATATTATTTTTGCTCATTGTTGGTTTAATGTTGAGTTCTTTACTTTTCTTTAAAAAACCTATTTTGTGGATAATTTTTTTTAAAATTAATTTCTGTTCGTTTTATATTGATATAGGCTTTTCAGGGAAAAAGAAAATAATACTTTAAATCTTTCAGTATTTTTTTAAAACTATATAGATTGGCCTGTTATTTGTATGCTGGAGAGAAATTTTCAACAATTTTTAACATACACTTTTTTAAAATCTGGACACAAATAGTAGTGTTTAATTTAGTTTCATACCTCCTCTATTGTACCTGAAATAGAAAACTTGATACCATTCGCAAACATATCAGTTTACTTTCTTTGATAGCTTGAATACACTTACTTTATTTGATTTTTTTTTAATTTTAAGAGCAGAAGTAGCCCCGAATTTTTGAACATAATACCTTCAGTTGTTCTTGGGCTACTGCTGAGATGCCTTATTGCTAATTAGCATTACCACAGCGCATTTTGATTTAATCTTAAGGCAACAGTTAGTTTTTAAACGTAATGGGCAAATGGGAGGGTAGGCATTGGAGGGGGATTAGTTGCCCTCCAATTACTTTCGACTGTTAAAAAGGGCATTAGCCCTTTCTGTTTTCAATCGAATGAGCCCTTTTCTAAGCTCATAGGACAACTTTTTCTAAACGAAGTGCCCTGGTCTAAAAAAAAAATAAAATAAAAATAATACATTGTACCCACATCGATCTTTACTTTCAAAATGTCAAACCTTCCAATCACTTTCGCCTATTAACAAGGGCGCTAGCCCTATCAATTTCCAATCGAATGAGCTCTTTTTGAGTCTCTACGACAACGCTTTCTATAAACACCTTATATGCTCCCAGGGTATAAATTACAACCCTTGTCCTGAGGGCTGTGAGGGGGTTGTCATCCTCAAAGACCTAATTTCCAGAACTTTCAACTGCGTTAAACAAAACGGATGTCTCAAAATTTTGAATGGATGCGCCTGGAGAAATGGTGGGCGTGAGAGGGGCGTCAGCTGCTCTCCTATCACTTTCAACTATTAAAAAGGCACTAGCCCTATGCATTTCCAATCGAATGAGCCCTTTTAAAGTTTTTAATACAACGGTTTTAATAAAAACTTATATACCATCAGGGAATAACTTACAACCCTTACCCTGAGGGCTGGGAGGTAGGATTTTCAACCTCAAAGACCTAATTCAAGAACTTTCAGCTACGTTGAAGAAAATTGCTATCTCAAAATTTTGATTGGATATGTTTGGGGAAATGGTGGGCGTGAGAGGGTGGTTGGTTGCCCTCCAATCACTTCCGACTATTAAAAATGGCACTAGCCCTTTCAATTTTCAATCGAATGAGCCCTCTTTGAAGTTTCTACGACAACGCTTTCTATAAAAACCTTATGCGCACCCAGGGAAAAACTTCCAACCCTTGCCCTGTGGGCTGTTAGGGGGTTGTCATCCTCAAAGACATAAATTCCGGACCTTTCAACTACTTTGAACAACATGGTTATCTCAAAAGTTTTATTGGGTGTGTTTGGGGTAATGTTGGGCCCGGGGCAGATCCAGGATTTTTTAGAGGGAGGGGGGGCAAAATAGGTTGATCCGATAAACTTGCGTTAGGAGCAAGTTTAGTCAACGCAAACTTGCGTTAATTAGGTAAATTACACTACTTTAGATTACGTTAGGGGGAGGGGTGCCCCCTCGCCCCCTGGATCAGCCACTGTGGTGATTATGAGAGGGGGTTTACTTGCCCTCCAATCACTTTCGACTATTAAAAAGGGTACTAGCTGTTTCAATTTCCAATCGAATGATTCCTTTTTGATTTTTCTACGACTACTACTACTACTAACAACTCATCACAGCACCAAGCCGCCTGAGGCCAACACAGCTACGCACGCTCCTCCTCCACCCCAATCTATTCAAAGCCTCCCTTTTTACACCCGCCCACGAAGTTACCATTTCCTTTAAATCTTTCTTTATGATTTCCTCCCACCCCAGACGGCGACGACCTGCTTTCCGTTTAGCCCTAGATGGTTGGCCGAAAAGAACAGTTTTCGGCAATCTGTCATCCTGCATCCACACAACATGCCCTAACCCCCTCACACGTTCTGTCAGTATAGAACAAGAGAGTGGTCTTGAAAAACATTGTTAATATATAATTTTGTTTGGAATACGGTCAGCCGGGTCCCCAGTACAATCCTTAAGCAATTTCTCTGGAAAACATCTAGCAAATCTTCATCCTCTTTTTGGAGCGTCCATGCTTCAGAGCCATATTTGACCACTGTCATCACTGTAGCTTCTAAGATTCTAATCTTGGTTTGCAGATTTATCTTCCTATTCTTCCAGACTTTTTTTAACTGTGAAAAAATAACTTGAGCCTTGGCTATTCTATATTCAACATCCTCACTGCTCCCACCATCTTTACTACTCATACTACCAAGGTAAGTTAAGCTACCCATTTGATCAATCTTTTCATTACCCAACGTCACTTTTTCATCTTTACTTATTCCCATCCTTAGTGACTTAGTATTCTTAACATTAATTTTCAAACCTATCCTAGCACACTGAACTCGCAAAACCTCCAAGAGTTCATTCATGTTGCTCACACTTTCATCTAAGATGCTTTAATCATCAGCATAACCTAGGTCTAGGAGAATTTTACTTCCCAATTTAATTCCGTGTTCTCCCATTGCCTTTGCTGGGCTCCTTAAGACAAAGTCCATCAAAATGATCCATATAAATGGGGATAGAACACAACCCTGCTTAATTCCTGATTTAATACAAAACCAGCTGCTAATCCCATTTCCTACCTTAACCGCAGCAGTGTTATTCTCGTACATAGCACTAATCACTTTAATGTATTTGTCTGGTATACCATACAAAGATAAAACCTTTACTAAAGCTCTTCTATCAACAGAATCGAACGCTTGCTCATAATCTATAAAACTAAGGACCAATGGTGTTTGAAAACTTAGGCACTTCTCAATTATTAACCTAAGAGTGAAAATTTGGTCGACACATCCTCTACCTTTTCTAAAACCGCACTGCTCTTCTCTTATAACTTTGTCTACGGCATCTCTCAGTCTTAAAAGTATCATATTACTAAGCAATTTGCTACCTACAGAGACCAGACTAATGCCTCGATAACTACTACACTCACTTTAGTAGTAACCGTACAATGAATTGAAAGTTTACATACATATCTATGCCTTAGGCGTAAGTTTGAATGTATACTTTCAATGCATTGTACGGTTACCAGGGTCATTTGCGTACAAACAGGTCTACAGGTCTTTAAACTCTAGGAACGACGCAATTTCAAAGTTCAATGTCTTTTTTTTAGTTCAAAAAACCGGTGTCTCTTCTTTTTTACTCGCCCATTATTTTTTGTATATAATCAGGTTCCATATTTGATTCTCCATCAGTTTCGAGTCGTTGATTATCTATAATGCAATTTTTGTAAATTCAAATAAAAAAATGATAAATATAAACATTTTCTTGTGTGTTAAAAAAATTCGTATAAGTGCTTAGCTTTTCGATGGGTAATTTGGGATTAGAATAAAATGTTGATTTTTTAATGTATTAATTGTTACAAAAGTTTCCTTTTTTATCAAGATCAGTGGTTTTTTTTTTTCTAGGAATGTTTTTTAAAATAAGTAAATGCCAGTATTCATTTAAGGGTTTATTTTTTTTTTATCGGTATAAATTGGTCTTTTTTTTTTTTTTTTGAAAAAAAAAAAAGTGCTTAGATTTTCGATCGGTAATTTGGGATTATAATAAATTGTTTATTTTTTAATGTTTTAATTTTTAAAAAAGCTTCCTTTTTATAAAGATAATTGGCTTTTTTTTTATCAAGATCAGTGTTTTTTTTTTTTTTTTTTTTAGGGATGTTTTTGAAAATAATAAAAGGCCCTTATTCATTTTTTTTTTTTTTTTTATAATTTTAATTTAAAATTTTTTTTTTTTTTTTTTAAAAAAAGTGATTAGAAATTTTTAAAAAAAAAAAAAGTTTTTAAAAAATTTAAATTAATAAAAAAAACTTTATTATTTTAAACAAAAAAAAAATAATTTTTTTTTTCAAGTAATTTGAAAAATTAAATACCCCCCCTTCTGAAAATTGGGCCCGAAATAGCGACGGTGTACTAATGCAAGCTACAAGACATTCAGTTATCAAATTCGCTACTAGAACTACACAAGACCAGCCCATGCCTGTGAATCTTTTAATGACAGGGACCTCTGACCCCCGTGCTAGCTCCATATCAGCTGGAGGGAACTTGAAAAGGGAGTGGACTGCCTTATATAATGCCTCAGCTCAACCTACTGAAGATTGTGACCTTAACCCCCCTCAAGTATTACAAAGGAGTTCAGATATAGAGGTCCAATCGGAATTTGTAAGTATATACATATTTTTTTTTCTACCCCTATTTTCAAAAAATAAGACAAAATTTTCTCAGGGACATAGCTTTTTAAAAACTTAAAATTTGTTTTTAAGCTATTTAATTTTCTTTCATTAACCAAATTAGTGATATATATAAAGTAATGATTATAATGAATTTATATAAAAAAAAAAAAACCTACCATCGAAAATATAAACAAATTGTGGTACAATGGCATTTTAAATTTAATACAAAAAAACCAAACTTTTTTAAAAAAAAAAACGAAAGTGAAAACAAGTGCTACTATACAGTTAACGCGCGCAAGTAGACTGGTATTTTCGTTCCTAATGCATTTGAATACATCCGCTTTACATGATTAGATCTATCATCGCCTTTCAATCCAATCCGAATTCTAAGTAGGGTCGTATGCAAATTGGACTTTAAATACCATGATGTATATCTTCAATAAGCAATTTACACAGGGAAAAGGTTTTTTTGATAATTTCCAAATATGTCTTCGCGGTAATGTTAAGAAACATTATTTGGGTGAAGCCGTTTTTGATCATTTCATTGAAACACTTAGGTGTTTACGAAAAAGAATTTGAGGTTGTTCTATTTGAACAGTGTTGTGAAGTCCAATACCCCATCCCCCTAACTCGATAGGGTATCGATCCTCCTACATCGAAGGAAGCTCCCGGTTCCCAAGGGTCCTCCCCGGGAGAGGGGGAGGGGAGGGAGGGTTCTAAAAAAGGAGCATCCAACATTTTAATTGCACTTTAATTGTTGATATGAATGGAGAAAAGAGTTCTTCTCTCTCTTACAAGCATTTATTCAGCCCAGGTCAACTTCAAACAAATCCGTTGGCAAAAGACACAGGAAAATACGGATTATTGAGAAGGTAGCATCATCAACCACCGACATATGGAGTTTATACTTTTAAAAAATACAAAGTTCAATATTCGAAACTAGCTTCAGCAGGAGCTTAGGATAGTAGTGGTGACAATTTAGATATAAGGAGCAATTGCCCCCCCTATTTTTGAAAAAATACATTTTTGTGGTATTTATATTTTTTTAAAAAATACAAAGTACAATAGTCTAAAATATATACCTCAGGTTATGATTTGTTTTTTTTGGTATTTGGCCACCCCTAAGTTTGAAAAAAATACCTGTGTTTGAAATGTTTAAATTTAAATTTGTAAATTTTAAAGTTTTTTATCTGTCGTATTCATTAGCGGTTTATATGATTTTGTACCCTTTTTATAAAGTTGGCCCTAGACAAAAATTTTAAAAAAAAAAAAAACCTTTTTTTTTCATTTTAAAAATAAAAAAAAAATACAAAGTACGATAGTATCATCTTGGGCACGCTTGATAGGATTTTTTGTTTTATTTATAGTTTGATTGAATGATAAAGTGCCCCCTAATTTAGAAAAAATAACTTTGATTTGTTTTTATACTTATTATATATAATATTATCCCGATTTTTATATATAGCCTGATGTAGAGTATTATATGAGTGGAGGAAAATAACACGCCAGTTAAAATATTTTTTATATATTTTATAAAAAAAAAAATTTTGGAAAAAAAAAATAAAATTTTTAAAAGAAAAGGCATCAAAGGTAATTAATAAAAAAAAAAAAAAAAAAATATATTTTTTAACGTTTTAATTTTAAATTTTTAAAGACATAATGAAAGTTACATTTCTTTCTTCTTCTTTTATGTTTTTATGTGATGGTGATTTAATTTGTAAAATTAAAATGATAAATTGACAAAGTTTATTAACTATAAAAAAATTTACATAAAAAATAAAACTTTTTTTTTCTACAGATTAAAAATATAGCACCACCACCAGCGACACCAGTGAGTGATGGAGCACCTATATTTACAGGATCAATTCTGTCACCACCAGCAGAGTTCAAGGATGAACCTATACTGGTCCTAGAGACTATGGAGTGGGAAAGTGGCGTCCTTAACGATGTTTTTGGGGAAATGGCCAGCCTGGATGACTTAAGCTGTGATATTGACATGGTTGAGGACCCAGAGTGGGCGGATAGTTTCATGCGCGAATATTTAGATGATGATGTTACAAGTAAATCTGAACCGGGTCCTCATAACGAAATTAGATTAGAGGACAATACAGGCTGGCTTGACCAATTGTCCCCAAACACATTGGAATATGTGCTAGGGGACCTCATGCCACACCCCCCCACTATGATTGAACAGACTGGGAGTGGTGTTATCGGCAATTCTCTGTCACCCGCCACCACTCCACTTAATGCTATAGATAGAAGTAGTAGTAATACAGCAGCAACAGTATCCCCTCTTCCGGATTTTTTTCTCTCCAACTCTGCCTTGCATCACACACTGGTCTACAGGGCCAAATTCGGTGACCCTTTCAACTCACTAGTGTCAGGAGATATAATAACAGATCCCCTGGCCATTACACATTCATATACTGATAAGATTCGAGCCATTCTTGAACAAGATATGAGGGTGTGGGGAGGGGGGGTCAGTTTAAAAGCATGAATTGCACTAAAAATATTTTTTTATAATGAAAGTACGGGTGAGATGTATTCGAAATACTTGCACACAGAGATGTTGGCAATACACCAGAATTTATAAAATTAGGGGGAGTTTTTTCTAAATGGGGCCATTAGTATACAACGTACTTGGGAAAATTATCACGAGGGGGGTAGTGGATCTGTGGTTTTATTTATTGAAAGTTTAAATGTTAATATCTGTAGGTTTAAAAAGGATTTTATTGTAAGAGGTGGGCATGGGGAGAGGGCTGTAGTTTTAAAATATCATTCAGATTTAGAGGGGTGTAGGGGGATACAACGAATCTGTTTCGATACGAGGCTACAGTGTTTCAAGTATGCATTTTTAATTGCTGCATACAGACCTCTGCGCGAAGATGCAACTAAGAAAAAGTTGGACAAAATGGCAGTTAATGGTAGGGAGGGTTCAAAGCTCCCCAAAGTGGATTTTAATTGTTTAAATGGTCAAGACCCTGTGACACTAAAAGGAAGAGATATTTTTGAGCGGACTAATGCACATTTAAAGATTGGAGTTTCGTTGCTACAGCATGAACATTAATTTGAAGAGGGTCACTGTACCAATCCGTAGGTTGTTTTGGGTAAAGTGTAGACGTCTTACATTTAATGTTAAAAACTTGGGGTGTGGATTCTCAACACCACACACACAGACACTGTTTAATGGAGCTATTCCAATCTATGCCCGTATATTATTTTATTTTTATATTAGTTTAAAAAGGGGGCGTGGGGGTGTGTGTTTTTACTATCCGTCATGTCTCTCAAGATTTCGCTCTGAGTTAAATTTAAAGCATCACATGAAACACTGTAAACGTCATGGATACCAGGCTGTGGATACGGTAAGCTGAGATACAGCGATATTACGTTTTAAATATTTCCAAAATACGCTCTTGTATAGCAAGAAGCTCACTTTGGAATGTCAACCTAATGTGACAGACGTGGATGACTAGTAAACTTTATCTAGTTGTAAAATAAATGAAATCATAGGAATCTCTGGCGCTTACGTGACACAAGAGTCTAAGTATCCCATGGACTGGACATATGGCCGTAAGATGTTGAATGTAGGTGAAGACTGCATGCGCTCGGCATTGGTCAGTCTAGTCAAAAAGCGAACGCTGCAATTTCGCGCCTTCGTTATACAAACTATCCTATGCTCCTATCACCAGATGACATAGTGGCCATTAAAAATCGTAATATGTGTTGGGTTTGCAAGGGAGAATTTGATGATGGTGTTGGGTATGGGGGAGGAGGAAGTTGATCGACCATGATCATTTGTGGCAGGAAATTACATCGGGAGAGAGTAACTTTAGAGGGGTAGCACACCTGTCATGCAATTTAAACTTTAGACAGCAATATTTCGTACCTGTTTTTATACAAAATTCCAATTATGACTGAAAGTTTGTTCTACCAGCTTTGGCCCGCATTGTTAAGGGGGGAGTTGTTGATGACGCATGGATAGGTGGTTCTTTTTCATATAATATCATACCCAAATCATTGGAGAAGCTACTAGTGTTAGAATTCATGTGGAAAACAACTTACAAGGGCAACACGTGCCAGAAGAAAATCTGTGTCTTAGACTCGTTCAGCTTCTTCACCAAATCTTTAAGTCAATTGATTCAGGTACAGAAAAGTGACAATTTTGATAGCTTCCCCCTCCTCAAACAGCGCTTCCCCGATGATGAAATGTATGATTTATTAAGGTGTAAGGGTATATATCCATATGATTATTACAACTCTGGCTCGAGGCTAGATGAGGTGTCATTACCGCCCATTGAAGCTTTTACAATTCTCTTACTGAGAGTGAGTGCACCACTAGCGACTACGAATTTGCTAAGAGGGTTTGGGTAAAGGGCGGATGTAAAAATGGGTGGGATTATTGTAAACTTTACTTGGCCAGTGATGTACTCACTCTTCTAGACATTGTGTGCAAAAATTCGGATAAAAGCTATGGGGAATTTGGGGTGTATTTTGTTTATTATTTTTCCACTCCCCATTTGGTTATGTACTTTATAATTAAAATATGAAATGACGAATTTGTTCTTTTCACCTTTTTGGATATGAATATTTTTTTTTAGATATAAATGTGGGGGGGGCATGTTTTTCACGGGGATCGTATCATGAAAACTGATCCGAGTGGACAGCACACCGATGAAAAGTCGGAATGTCTCCCATCGGCAATGTCTCACTACTGTTTGCCGTGTGGTAATTATAAATGGCTTGACAATCCATGTGCTTCGAATTTCTCCGACATTGCCAGTGTTGAGGAGAATGGGGCAAGTTAGGTGTATGATTAGGTTAGGTTAGGTTAGATTAAGTTAGGTTAGGTTAAGTTAGGTTAGGCTAGGTTAGCCTACGTACGCGCGCGTACGTAGGCTAACCTAGCCTAACCTAACTTAACCTAACCTAACTTAATCTAACCTAACCTAACCTAATCATACACCTAACTTTCCCCATTCTCCTCAACACTGGCAATGTCGGGGAAATTCGAAGCACAGGGATTGTCAAGCCATTTATAATTGCCACACGGCAAACAGTAGTGAGACATTGCCGATGGGTAAAGAGAATTCATATCCAAAAAACTGCGTCCGACTTTTCATCGGTGTGCTGTCCACTCGCATCAGTTTTCATGATACGATCCCAGTGAAAAACATACCCACCCCTGATTGATCTCTCTACAAACAGTTGCTGATCAACATCGGCGATCAGACCTATTTCTTCTTTGCTGATTTTAAGTATCAAGTCCATCACCAAATGAGGAGTGGAAAAATAATAACCTAAATCCAACCCAAACTCACCATAGATTTTATCCGTATTTTTGCACACAATATCCAGAAGAGTGAGTACGTCACTAGCCAAGTATAGTTTACAATAATCCCACCCATTTTTTAACCCATTCTTTATCCAAACCGTCTTAGCAAATTTGTAGTTACTGGCGGTGCACTCACTCTCAGTAAGATAATTTTAAAAAGTTTCAATGGGTGGTAGTGACACCTCATGTAGCCTCGAGCCCCAGTTGTAATAATCATATGGATATATACCCTTACACGTTAATAAATCATACATTTCATCACCGGGGACGCGCTGTTTGAGGAAGGGTAAGCTATCAAAATTGTCACCTTTCTGCACCTGAATCAATTGACTTAAAGATTTGGGGAAGAAGCTGAAAGAGTCTAAAAATGGATTTTATTCAGGCACGTGTTACCCTTGTCAACTTTTTCCCACATGAATTCTAGCTGCAGTAGCTTCTCCGAGTATTTGGGTATGATATTATAAGGAAAATGACCATCCATCCATGCGTCATCTACAACTCCCCCTTGGCAATGCGGGCCAACGCCGGTAGAACAAACTTTAAGTCATAATTGGAATTTTGTATATAAACAGGTACGAAATATTGCTTTGTAACGTTTAAAGTGCATGACTGGTGTGCTACCCCTCTAGAGTTTCTCCCTCCTGATGTAAATTCCTGCCACAAATGATGATGGTCAATCACCCTCCTCCTCCCCATTTCCAACACCATCATCAAATTCTCCCTTGCAAACCCAACACATTTTACGATTTTTAATGGCCACTATGTCATCTGGTGATAGGACCATAGGGTAGTTTGTATAACGAAGGCGCGAAATTGCAGCGTTCGCTTTTTTGATTAGACTGACCAATGCCAAGCGCATGCAGTCTTCACCGTCATTCAACATCTCAAGTACATCCAACACTTGCATGGTATTATTGGAATCTCGTTGCGCGTGAGCGTAAGAGACCCCTATGGCTTCATGTATTTTAACACGATTTGAATTTGACGGATCGCACACGTCTTTCAGTTTAGCTTCGCAGTGCAAAATGATCTTATTGCTCTGCAGGAGCATGTTTTGGAAATTTTTAAAACTTAATATTGCTCTATCTGCACTTACCATCTCCACAGCCTGATATCTATGACGTGAGCAGTGTTTCATGTGATGCTTTAACTTTAAACCAGAGCATAATCTTGAGAGACATGTTGGACAGTAATAACCCACACCACCACGCTCCCCTTTTACCCTCACTGATAACTCTCCGAATATTCTTGCTTGTATTTAAATGGCCAATTTAATTGGTGTCTTTTGATATGGTGTTAAGAAGCCACACAAAATGCTTTATTGACTCATCTGAATAAGTTCAAAGTTGACAAAACCCAATCGTTTGCGTAGAAAGGTAAACCTGGTCAATTTAAGGTTAATGATGTAGAACAGTGACATCAATCTTAAAATTTGCAATATCCCACTCAAAACTATATATTCATTTTAGTCTCACAGGCTATTCACCATGTAAACAATTCAAATCCACTTTGGGGAACTTTGAACCCTCCCTACCATTAACTGCCATTTTGTCCAACTTTTTCTTAGATGCATCATCGCGCAGAGGTCTGTATGCCGCAATTAAAAATACATACTTGAAACACTGTAGCCTCGTATCGAAACAGATTTGCTGTATCCCCTTACACCCCTCTAAATCTGAATGATATTTTAAAACTATAGCCCTCTCCCCATGCGCACCTCTTACAATAAAATCCTTTTAAACCTACAGATATTAACATTTAAACTTTCAATAAATAAAACCACAGATCCACTACCCCCCTCGTTATAATTTTCCCACTTACTTTGAATACTATTGGCCCAATTTAGAAAAACCTCCCCATAATTTGATAAATGCGGGTGTATTGCCAACATTTCTGTGTGCAAGTATTTCGAATACATCTCACCCGTACTTTCATTATAAAAAAAATTTTTTAGTGCTATTGATGCTTTTAAACTGACCCCCACTCCCCACACCCTCATATCTTGTTCAAGAATGGCTCGAATCTTATCAGTATAAGAATGTGTAATGGCCAGGGGATCTGTTATTATATCCCCCGACACTAGAGAGTTGAAAGGGTCACCGAATTTGGCGCTGTAGACCAGTGTGTGATGCAAGGCAGAGTTGGAGAGAAAAAATCCGGAAGAGGGGATACTGTTGCTGCTGTATTACTACTACTTCTATCTAGAGCATTAAGTGGAGTGGTGGCGGGTGACAGAGAATTGTCAATAACACCACTCCCAGTCTGTTCAATCATATTGGGGGGATGTGGCATGAGGTCCCCTAGCACATATTCCACTGTGTTTGGGGACAATTGGTCGAGCCAGCCTGTATTGTCCTCTAATCTAATTTCGTTATGAGGACCCGGTTCAGATTTACTTGTAACATCATCATCTAAATATTCGCTCAGGAAACTATCTGCCCACTCTGGGTCCTCAACCATGTCAATATCACAGCTTAAGTCCTCCAGGCTGGCCATTTCCCCAAAAACATCGTTAAGGAAGCCACTTTCCCACTCCATATTCTCTAGGATCAGTGTAGGTTCATCCTTGAACTCTGCTGGTGGTGGTGACAGAATTGATCCTGTAAATATAGTTGCTTCATCACTCACTGCTGTCGCTGGTGGTGGTGATATATTTTTAATCTGTAGAAAAAAAAAAGTTTTATTTTTTTTATGTAAATTTTTTTATAGTTAATAAACTTTGTCAATTTCTAATAGCCATTTTACCACTACCATCACCAACACCAAAAAAAATAAAAGAAGAAGAAAAAAATTTAAATTTTATTTTTTATTTAATAATTTAAACATAAAAATTTAAAAAATATATTTTTTTTTTTTTTTTTTTTTAGTCAGGAAATTTTTTTCTTTTTCTTATAAAAATTTAATTTTTTTTTTACAAAAATTTTTTTTTTTTAAACAAAAATGAAAAATATTATTCCAATTCGATTTTTTGAGCCCCGCTACTATCCTAAGCTCCTGCTGAAGCTAGCTTCAAATATTGAACTTTGTATCTTTAAAAAGTATAAATACCACAAAAAGGTATTTTTTCAAAAATAAGGGCCAATTGCTCATTATATCTCAATTGTCATCACTACTATCCTAAGCTCCTGCTGAATATAGCAACGAATTTTTAACTTTGTATTTTTTTTTAAAGTATATATACCAAAAAAATGTATTTTTTTTTTTTTTAAATAGGGGGCATTTGCCCCATATTTCTCAATTTTCACCACTAATATCCCACGCTCCTGCTGAAGATAGATTCAAATATTTAAATTTGTATCTTTAAAAATTTTAAATTTCGAAAAAATGTATTTTTTTTCAAAAATTTGGGGGCAATTGCCCCCACTACTATCCTAAGCTCCTGCTGAAGATAGGTTCGAATATTGAACTTTGTATCTTTAAAAAGTATAAATGACACAATAGGGTATTTTTTCAAAAATAGGGGGGCAATTGCTCCTTATATCTAATTTGTCACCACTACTATCCTAAGCTCCTGCTGAAGCTAGTTTCGAATATTGAACTTTGTATTTTTTAAAAGTATAAACTCCATATGTCGGTGGTTGATGGTGCTACCTTCTCAATAATCCATATTTTCCTGTGTATTTTGCCAACGGATTTGTTTGAAGTTGACCTGGGCTGAATAAATGCTTGTAAGAGAGAGAAGAACTTTTTTCTCCATTCATATCAACAATTAAAGTGCAATTAAAATGTTGTATGCTCCTTTTTTAGAACCCTCCCGCCCCTCCCCCTCGCCCGGGGAGGATCCGTGGGACCCGGGGGCGTCCTTCGTTGGCGGAGGATCGATAACCTTTCAAGGGAGGGGGCGGGGGTCTTGGACTTCACACCACTGTTCAAATAGACCAACCTCACAGTCTGTTTCGTAAACACCTCAGTGTTTCAATGAAAAGATCAAAAACGGCTTCACCCAAATAATGTTTCTTAACAGTACCGTTAAGACATATTTGTATATTATCAAAAAACCTTTGTCCCTGTGTAAATTGCTTATTGTATATATACATCATGGTATTTAAAGTCCAATTTGAAGGCGACACTCCTTAGAATTCGTATCGGATTGAAAGTCGATGATAGATCTAATAAGTAAAGCGGATGTATTGAAATGCAGTAGGCACGAAAATACCAGTCTACTTCCGCGCGTTAACTGTATAGGAGCACTTGTTTTCACTTTCGTTTTTTTTTAAAATAGTTAGTTTTTTTTTATAAAATGAATAATGCATTAGAAAGCATCTTAGTTATAAGTTAAGAGGTAAGTTTTTTTTTTTGTTATATAAATTCATGATAATAATTCCTTTATATATATAGCTATTTTGTTTAATTAAATAAAATTAAATAGCTTAAAAAAAAATTTTAAGTTTTTTAAAAAGCTATGCCCCTGAGAAAATTTTTTCTTATTTTTTGAAAATAGGGGTAGAAAAAAAAAATATGTATATACTTACAAATTGCGATTGGACTTCTATATCTGAACTCCTTTGTAATACTTGAGGGGGGTTAAGGTCACAATCTTCAGTAGGTTGAGCTGAGGCATTATATAAGGCAGTCCACTCCCTTTTCAAGTTCCCTCCAGCTGATATGGAGCTAACACGGGGGTCAGAGGTCCCTGTCATTAAAAGATTCACAGGCATTGGCTGGTCTTGTGTAGTTCTAGTAGCGAATTTGATAACTGAATGTATTGTAGCTTGCATTATTACACCTTCGCTATATCTTGCCCTCTTTTCAGAAGGGGGGGTATTGCATGTGTCCAATTCATTGAAAAAAAAAATGCATTTTATGTTTGGGAAAATAATTCATTTTATTTTAGGCATTTAAAGTATTGCAAAACTTTTTTTTTTTTAAATATAGCTAATCACTTTTTTTCAAAAAAATCCCTAAAAAGTTTAACTTATCATTAAAAAAAACACACCATAAATGCACACTGGCCGGGAATTTTTTTAAAAAACAACCCTAAAAAAAAAAAAAAAAAAAAAAACACTGATCTTTTTAAAAAAAAAAACCAAATAAATTTAAAAAAATTGACGATTTTTTAAAAATTAAAAAATTAAAAAAAAAAAAATTTATTATAAAAACCAATTAAAGATCGAAAAGCTAATCACTTTTTTTTTTTTTTCAAAAAAACATCTAAAAGACCCTTTGAACAATATAAAAAAAAATCACACCGTAATGGATGACGTTCATTTAATTTTTTACAAAAAAATTCCTAAAAAAAAAAAACCAATTATATTTATAAAAAAGGAAACTTTTGTAACAATTAAAAAATCAACATTTTATTCTAACCCCAAATTACCAATCAAAAAGCTAAGCACTTTTACGAATATTTTTTACTCACCAGAAAAAGGTTATAATTATCAATTTTTTATATTTAATTAAAAAAAATTTATATATCTATAAAACACGACTCGAAACTGATGGAGAATCAAATATGAAACCTTACTATATACAAAAAATAATAGGCGAGTAAAAAAGAAGAGACACCGGTTTTTGAACTAAAAAAAAAGACATTGAACTTTGAAATTGCGTCGTTCCTAGAGTGTAAAGACCTGTAGGCCTGTTTGTACGCAAATGACCCTGGTAACCGTCCAATGCATTGAAAGTATACATTCAAACTTACGCCTAAGGCATAGATATGTATGTATACTTTCAATTCATTGTACGGTTACTACTCACTTTTATCACCTTTCTTATAAAGTGGCTTAATTAAGGTTTTCCTAAAATCATTAGGTACTTCCCCTTTTTCAAAAATCATATTCATAATCTTCAATAACTTATTTCTAAACTCAGAGCCACCATATTTAAGAATCTCATTTATCACCCTATTAGCACCTGGAGCCTTATTTTTCTTTAATCCTTTTAGTACTGTTGCTAATTCCTCCTCACACAACAAATCTTCCTTCACATCCAAGGTATTATAGACTTTTTCATTTTCCTCTATATTTTTTCGTGCAACTCTATCTCGGTTAAGCAAGTTCTCAAAATGTTCGGCCCATCTCGCTTTAGCTTTTTCTTTATCGCTAATTGCCACCCCATTCCTATCTTGAACTGGGACAAGTCCGGATTGACGACTACCTCTCAATTTGTTAACGTGCCAGTACAATATTTTACTATTATGCCGTCTAGCTGCATCTTCTAAATCCTCGGCAATTTTATCCATGGCCTCTACTTCACACCTCCTTAGTTCATATTTCAATGCTTTCTCCACGTTCTTTACATTTCTTTTGTTTTCATGCGATTTATCACTCAGATAATTCTTGTACAAGTCCTTTCTCCTTTCTATTAAACAAAAAGCTTTTTCACTAATATTCTTAGCTGCAGTTCTAGCTTTCTTCCCTAATACACCTTCAGCAACTTCACAAATTATTTTTCTAAAATTATTCCAACCATCTTCCACATTATCAAATTTTAAACTCTCAAGTTTAGTATTCAAATGTTCCTGGAAAGTTTCTCTCAAATTCTCATCCTGGAGTCTACTAACATCATAACTTCCCGGGAGGTAATTACCCTTCCGATATTTCAGCTTTAAATTAACCCTTGACACTACTAGATGGTGATCTTTACTTTTAACATCAATAACAGCACTCCTATATACCCTAGTATCTTGTATTGATCCTGCCAGTCTTCGGTTTACTATAGCATAATCAATAAGGTTTGCTGTCTTACCATCACTTGAATACCATGTTAGCTTATGAGCCATTTTATGACCAAACACCGTATTGGTTATAACTAGATTGTTATACCTACAAAATTGCAAAAGTCTGTATCCATTACTGTTTTCTTTTCCTACACCAAATTTACCTAAGCTGGGATACCATCTATCCTTGTTTCTACCAACCTGGGCGTTAAAATCTCCCAGTAATAACATCATATTTCTACCTGGGACCTTGTCTATTTGCTCCTGTAACTGTAAGTAAAATTCCTCTGAGTCACTAGTATCTCCATCAGTCGGTTCTACAGGGGCCTATACTACTATAACTGATACCCTGAACTTTCTAGTCATAAAATGAGCAATTAGTATTCTATTATCAATACCTTCCCAACCTAAACAAGACTTAGCAGCTTCCTTATTCATCATTAGCCCTACTCCCTGTCTATGTACCCCATCCTTCCTGCCTGAGTAAACAAATTCTATATCACCTAATTTCATGCTTCCTACCCCTGGGATATGAGTTTCTGAAACTCCTAATAAATCCAGTTCGAATCGTCTGAATTCGTCAGTCAAAATGTCGATACGATAGTCATTTTTTAATGTTGTAACATTCCAAGTTCCAATTTCCATGTTCTTTAAATCATTGAAATTTTTTTCGCCTCAGGAAAAGCAATGATCCCAGATACCAGTGCAGGACGGGGATCACATATCTTCTCAAGTCTACACCGAAGTGCTTAAGCCGGCTTAGAACCGGACAGCAAGAAGTCCCTGGGACCTCCATGAAGGGAGGCTTTGTGCAAACCTGGGCCCATCTTGGTCACAACATGGTTTTCAGTACTTGGTGATGCTCTTCCATCAACAAGAGTTGAAATCCTGCAGAGACAATCTCAAGCCTATTACCTCTTACTCATTATATTTTCATGCCTACAAATATTATGCTACTACGGGGAGGCAACCCGTAATAGATAAATTAGCTAGGAAGAGGTTTTTCAGCCCAAAGACGCCCATCAAAACATACCAATCCCAGAAGAATTGTCCATTAGTCAGAATCCCGTGCGAATGCTGTGTCGTTTACTAGGCTATAATTTCCTCGAGGGGCGCCACTCCTCAAGTGGCGGCACTCCTCAAAAATCGAATTTCCAGACTTTTTAACCACGTCGAACAAAATGGCTATCTTAAAATTTTGATTGGATATCTTTGGGGAAATGGTGGGTGTGAGAGGGGTGAATAGTTATCTTCCAATCACTTTCGACTATTAAAAAGGGTACAAACCCTTCTAATTTCCAATCGAATGAGTCCTTTTTGAAGTTTCTACAACATCACTATATGTAAAAACCGTATATAACCCCAGGGCATAACTTACAGCCCTTGCCCTGAGGACTCTGAGGGAGTTATCATCCTCAAAGACCTAATTTCTAAAACTTTTAACTGGGTTGAACAAAATGGCTATCTAAAAATTTTGATTGGATGTGTTTGGGGAAAAGGTGGGCGTGAGAGGGGATTAGTTGCCCTCAAATCACTTTCGACTATTAAAATGGGAACTATCCCTCCAATCAAATGAGCCTTTTTTCAAGTTTCTAAGACAAAACTATCAATAAAAACCTTATATGCCCCGTGGGCATCGCGTTCTATTAAAATCTTATATGCCCCTAGGGTATAACTTACAACCCTTGCCCCGAAAGCTGTGGGGGAGTGTCCTCCTCAAAAACATAATTTCTATCTAGAAATCAACTACGCTGAAAAAAATGGCTATCTTAAATTTTGATTGGATGTGTTTGAGGAAATGGTGGGCGTGGAAGGGGTTTTAGTTGCCTTCCAATCAGTTTCGACTATTAAAAAGGGCACTAGCCACTCCAATTTCCAATCGGATGATCCCTTTTCCAAGTTTCTACGACAACTCCTTCGATAGAAAGTGCCCTGGTCTAAAGGAAAAAAAATAATAACACAATGTTCTTACATCGCTCTTTACTAAGGCAACGTGATGGCGCTGCCTATGATGAGCTTAGAACCTCAACAAGAAGGTTCTCTGATTCGCTGAATCTGATGGTGTGATTTCCATTAAGATTCTTCGACTTTTAGGGGATGTTTTTTCCCATTTTTGAAAATTTGACAAACTTTCTCAGGCTAGTGGCCTTTGATGGGTTACACTAAACTTGATGAATATTATATATTAGGAATCATCACAATAAGCTTATTCCTTTGATACATCTACTGACATCAAATTGATTGCAGGCCATCAATAATGCAATTTTTTTTTAACTTTTCATTTTCAGTTAGTAATACTTGATACGTAGATGGATGGTTTGCCTGACTAATGGAAGCCGGAAGTGATAGTTAACCAAAAAGGTGTCTACTTGCCTATTATCTTGACTGTAGCGTAAAAGAAAGGAGAAATAAAATCGTTTATTGATAAAAGAATACAAACTCGTAAAGAATTTCAAGAGTATTTGCAGATAGGTGTCTTCGGGAAAGAGTAAGTAAATCCAAAAACTACACTATAAAATGTAAAAAATTAGTAGAAAGTAAGTAGTTAAGTAAATTTTGTGCTAGATAAGTAGTTTTAAGACTGCTTTGGTGATAAATGAAATTTTTACAAAAATATATATCCAGCAGGGAAATACTCTGTTTTATGCTATAAGTTTGCAAAATATGTCCCTTATTTGCCCTATTATGTCATTGCAGTGGCGAGCACAGGGGGGGCTGTGTACCCCCCTAGCTTAGTCTAAAGTAGTGTAATTTACTTAATTAGCGCAAGTTTGTGTTAATCAAACTTGCTCCTAACGCAAGTTTATCGGATCAACCTGTTTTGCGCCCTCCTAAAAAAAATCCTGGATCACCCCTATGTCCCGGCACATTGGAATTTGTCCTTTGGACATAAATTATGTACAGTTGGCAGCCCTGGTAATAAGTTAGTATGTACAGGGTTGCCAACTGGACATATTTTATGTCCAAAGGACATATTCCTATGTGCCGGGACACAATGACATAATAGGGCAAAAAAGGGACATATTTTAGAAATTTGGGAGATAAAAGTTACACATTTGGCAAATTTATGACATAAAATGGAATATTTTTCTTGTTGGATACATATTTGTGTAATAAAAATATCATTTTTCGCCAAATTAGTGCTAAAAATACTTATCTAGCACTAAATTTACTTAACTACTTACTTTCTACTATTTTCTTACGTTTTTTATACTGTATTTTTGGGAGTTGCTTGCTTTTTCCCGCAGACGAGTACCTGCAAATACTCTTAATATTCTTTACAAGTTTGTATTCTATCATCTATAAACGATCTTATTTCTCCTTGCTTTTACGCTACAGTAAAGATAATAGGCAAGCAGACACCTTTAACAATCGCTTCCGGCTTCCAATAGTTAGGCAAAAAATCCAATGTTTGGAGTGTTTGGCGATGACATAACCCCACAGAACCTCCAGAGGAAGGGCCGCAAGTTATGAAATTTGCCCATTGTTTAAATATAGTATTTGTTATAGGGAAAGATACAGACATTTTCTAAGGGGGGACGGAGATCTTATGAGGACTGATTTTCTACGGAGAGAATTTCCCATTGGGATGGTAATTTCTGGGGTTGACCTGTTCAGGGGAAATTTCACATGGGAAAAATTTGCCAGAATTCGTATACAAAATTTGTGTTATTTGTGTTACTTTCTCGTTGTTGATTCCATTGTACATATGGAGATACTTTGATGGAATTGTCAGCGGAAGTTTTCAGCGGAGTTGTAATTCTCTGGGGATCTTTATGGGCGGGATTTTACATGAGATAAATTTTCCATGGGGAATAATCACCACGAGAAATTCTCCATGGGAAATCTCTGGAGGAGAAACTTCCCAAGGGAAGGGGAGAGGTATTTTCCACACAGGAATATTTCCCAATGACCTTAAAAAGGATCAAAGACTAAATGAAAACAAGTCTTTCTTCAAATAAAAGTATCCTAAGGAGTATTTTTCAGCCAGAATTGTAAGCAAAAAAATTTTCGGGGAAGAATTTTGCAGCACGGATGGAGTTGTCCGGGGGTAATATCCCGGCGAAGAATTTTACATGGGAGGTACTTTATATAGTGGAATTTTTTGTGGGGAAATTTTCCACAGAGGGGTGGACTTCCTCGGATTATCTGAAATAATCAGAAATAAATAAAAAATACAAGTCTTTTCTACCGAAAGTAAAGAGTGACTTTAAATTAATTAATTTTTCAAATTAAATTAATTCATTTAACAAAAAAAAATACACACAAATTTACAGCAGACATCTACAAAAACCCGAAGGTTTGCTTACGATGGCTGCAAAAAAAAACAAACAATAAAAAAGAAAAAAAATAAAAAAAAATTAGCACCTCAGAGGTAAAGAGAAAAAATAAAATACTTCTAATGTGGTAAAGCTTTCTAATTTAGTTAATTATTAATTTAGTAAAAATATATAAAACGCAAATATGAAGTTTTGAAATACCACTTTTTGTTAAGATAAGGAACATATCCTGCCAAGTTCTGTTTAACGGGAAATTGAGAAATTACCACTTCGTAGCGATTACGTGGGAAGGTGTGGTTGATAAAAATGTATAAAAGATACATTTAATTGGAAAGAGGGATCTGAGATACTAACTTTATGCCGGACTGACCTCTGGTCCGTTGTTTTTAGAAATACCTTGGAATCTTGTCTTATCATTGTAAGTGTCTAAGTATCTTATTATATATTATTGTAGTTTCTGAGACTTGTGGTCTATTTGGGACAGCCAGTCCCAGTAGAATATCTATATCTGGAATTAATATATGTTAATGGAATAAAAGTACTGTATTTTAGACAACCTCTGTACGATCTACCTTTAGCCCCTCGAACATACCCAGTCGGTACGCCTCATTAGTTCGGTCATAGCCTATGGCACACTACCAAAGTTAAATTACCATAAGGCCAGAGTTTATCTCCCCTATAAAGGGAGAATAAAGGCATCTACGACTAAAACACCCAAATATAATAATAATACACTTCACAACAACTTCACCACAACTGGTGGCCGTTGGAAAAACTGGGTCGAGGAGACTAAATAAGGTTGCAAAATAAAAAAAAATCTAAATGACCGTATTAGAGGGGGAAAGTAAATGTACTTCACTTTTAGCGGCGCTCGAATTCGCAAAACTTCGAGCAGCTTTGCTCGAACTTTGGCTATTAGAAATAGATTTGTATCCCATTAAAGATTTGGGTACAATAGAAAAAATGGAAAAAAGGCTCAATCAAGAATTGTAAAATAGAAAAAAAATACAGTATCTAGTTTTTAGCAAGTAGAAGTAAGTGTATAATTAGTAGTTTTTTTAGTGTTAGTAATAAATACAATGTAGTAGTGCCGTATATCACTAAATAATAAAGTATTTGTGCCGTGAATTGAAAGAATAAAATAAAATATAATACGTAAAGAAAAACAAAATCTAGCTGGACCGATGAAACGTTGTAGAAACAGAAGAATTTTAGGCATAATAGTAGCAAATAGGGTCCTAATTCAGCCTTACTACAGGTACAGGCTATAGACTTATTGTTCAAGGATAACACTGCTATAATTTAGCAAAGGAAGCATATAAATTATGGTTCGAACAATTATAGGTTAGAAGCTGCCATTTCCGACTGTTTTAGGAGTAGAGATGCTTCGAAAATATGGCATCTTACGACCTAATAAGCAATAGAATTACCTTTGTTAAAGCTAACAAATACTAGGTTAGTTATGAAGTTTCACAAGCAAAGGGAAGGAAAAGATATATAACTATATAATTAAAGTACTTGAGAAAAGGAATGAAAAAAAACGAGAAAAGTAACCTTATAAGTAAGAAAACAAATGTGGAAGCTTAGCAAAAGTCGCTAAAGGAAGCAAAAAAAAAAGAGTTGTTACCCAGCTGTGATGTGAACGCTGCATAAGGCGAGAAATTCGGTGAAAGAAACCGTTAATCACAGAAAATGGAGGCATGGGGATAGGTCTTAAAAGGGTCTCTTTTACCTACACAGAGGACCATCATCTGAATAACGGTGTTAGAAAACGTTCAAATTTTGAATTAGCCGCACAAAATGCGTCAGAAGCAAGTTCTAATTTGAATTTTGAGCCATGGCTGCTTTCGAGCCATGTAGATGTAAAGCTACCAGTGTATGAAAACTGTTATGCTTGTTTACATAGAATATAAGCCACATTAGGACAAACAGAGAAGGCAGTGCATCCTTTTGGGATAGCTAATATTGATAGCTCTGGTCCGCTCTTACGGTTACTCAATGACGAATCATCCTCAAGTCTAGTCTGATTATAAATCAGTAAAGTTTAGTCGAATATCATTTAGAGTGTATATCAGATAAAACACGGTCTGATAGTAGAAATCAAATAGAGTGAAGCCAAATGTCCCTTATATTCAAATTAGCCTACAAGTAGATTGTATCCTGTAACTAAATAGAAATAATATTACAGAAACAATTACACAGGACGTTACAGTTTATATTACAATAATTAACGTTCGAATTCCTAACTTTACACGGGTTAAGGTAAATTTAATAAACACTATATATTTAAAATCAGCATTAAAATGCAATTCTTTTATATGTATATTGAAAAAAAAAAGATTTTTTGGGGTGCTTGAAAAAAAAAGTTCGTTTGTTTTTGACGGGAATTAAAAAAAAAATAATAATGATAGGAAAATACAGCAAGAGTTTACATTAAGTCGACTACATGTACAAGCTAGCTGTAATCTTATTATATTAGTTATAGTCTAATATAATATTTTTTATTAGTTACAAATGGTAAAAAGAAAAAAACAAATTTTAAAGAAGCGCTATAAAGGTTTAAGCAAAATGAATTAGCTTAAAAAGCAAAACGAGTGCTAGGTAAAAAAATGAAAAGCGATATAAAAATAAATTATAACCTAAAAACTTACCAGGAGGTAAAAGCCATGGACAAAATCCATTAAAAATAAGCCAAAAATTAAACCTGATCGTCACAAGCAAACCACAGTAGTTCAAGATAATAATTTTAACTCTAGCGATGTTTTGGATCTGAGAAAACGAACTGGCACAGGAGAATCCTAGTTTAAACAATTGGTTTTCACCAGTGCCAACCCAAACACCCAAATTCCAAGCCGTCGAACCCTAACAGAAACTAAACGTATCCACTTTTTCTTTGAAAACAAAATATAACGTTACACAACAATGATTCTCGCAGTAATGAACAGAAATTCATTCTTGTAATTCTCCCAGATTCAAGCTTATCAAGAAACCGCAGATAATGAGCACCGAATTCAAAGTTATTTAGCCTTGCAAGGGAATTATTGCCTCTCCTTCTATGGCAAATAAAATAGTAATTAAAGCTGGGATAAAATTGGCAAACAGGATATCGTAAAAACGTACATTTTTATTAAAAATGTTCTAAAATCATCTGGAAAAAAATACAGGTTGCAAAAATTAGAACCCTCCCACCTCTTAAACATATGGAGATAATGAATTTGACCATAGAAGGGCAATCAGCATAAAAACTTGTTAAGGATTTTTGAAAAATACGTGAAACATATAAATATAGGCTTAGTAAAGACATATTTTACTGAAAAAGCGGGAAAAGACTTGAAAAAAAACATTATGCTCCATTGAAATAACGAATCAAAAAAAAAGAGAAGGGTTCAAGTTGAAAAAATAGCCAGACGAAATTAAAAGGAAAATAAACTGAATGAAGTCAGTTAAACTCTGTTAGACACACTTATTAAGCTTGCCGAACGAAACTAGTATGAAAATTGTACTAAATAAGTACAAAATGAGTAACATTAATTGTACTAAAATTGAAAATTGTACTAGCATGGCATAGAAATATAGTGTAAGGCACATAATATCCTTAAGAACCTATAAATTACTGTGTGCCATGAAGGCCAGGTATTTTTTGTGCAGAAGGGCCACATTTCTGATAAAAGAATAGCCCAAGAGAAAATTGTGGCAACAAATCAAAAAATGTGACAATAATATAAATAATTAATTATTGTGTGTGCGGGTTCATAATAGTCTTTTTAGCTGTAGCCATGACAAGAGGACCTGGAAACGTTATAAGGAGCTACCAGAAGGCAGTCATGGTAAGCAAACCTTCAGAGTACAGGCAAAGTCATTTGATAATGGCATTACAGGTATAAGGTGAACAGCAAAATTTTTTCTTTATCAGATATAAGCTGTAAATAAAGCCTTAAACCAAAAAGACATTAAAGCTGAAAAAAGAGAGATTACAGACAAAAACGTTATAAAACTGTCTCAAGTACCTAGAAATTCGAAAAGAATTAGAAAGCTTAAAAGTCTGAATAAACACACAGGATTATAAGCTAATACCATTTAATGACACAAGCGGGTTCAAAGTACAACCAAAGTTTTAAAACTAAATGTATCTAGTCGTATATGGGAAAAATTACACGGTTTTAAAAAATGTAATCGAGAAAATATCTAATGTTAATAATGTATTTCGAAAACCTTTTATAAACAGAGAAATGTATTTGAAAAAAATTACAGAAATGTAAATAGAAAAGTTATGTTATATGAACTATTGCCAAGCCCTTAAATAGAGGCTAATCCTACTTATCAGTTATAATGCATAAATTTATTTGTTCGAGTTGCTTTTGTTTTGTAAATATTTCAATTACAGTTAGGACTTATCAGACAAAAGTCTTGACGGACTTATTTAAAAGATGTACAAAGAATAAATATTGCAGTGATTAAATAAATTATTAAAGTACATAATTATTATTTGTTTTTAACAATTAAGTTATGTATCAACATAACTTTTGTTAATATACATATATATATCCTAAACTATCCATGTAAATATAGTGAATTAAATGTTGAGTATTTGTGTTTTTTTTATGTTTATATCATTCAAGAAGTATCCTACATTAATACTTCATTAGCAATTAACAAAATAATAATGGGAATTAATTCCAATGCTAATCTACACCGTGTATTATTTTTTAATGTTTTAAGTTTTAAACAGTAGTTAAATATCCTATCTAGTTTTATAAAAAAAAAATAAATACTTGTGTAAGCTATTACACAATGCTTATATATATATACTATGCTTTTATCAACATTAAGTTTTAACTAGTGATTTAATGTTGTATGTAAATATTTTACCTCGAGTCAACGTATTAATAATTTTTATTTTAAAATAATACATTTAGTATTGAGTTGGAAATAATAATTCATGCAAGAAACATAATGTTTCGATTTAAGCAGGATATTATTTTTGGAGTAATTAAAAGAGAGAAAAGTAAATAAAAGTAATTAAACTTTACGAAGTTGAGTGTTTCTTTCTAATATATATGTAAAACATTATGCTTTTATATGTATTCTAATGTGAATATTTATTTTAGACACAGCCTTAGCTATTTTTTGGAAATCAAATTTTTCATAGCATCCTTTCGGATCCATTTTTCGACATATATTTTCAACATATTTTGACACATTTTTGGAAAGTAATAAATTTTTAAGCTACTTCAAATATATCCTGATACTATCATCTCATACCATCAGAAACCAACCCATACTTGATCAACTGATATTTGGAAACTATAGCAGAAATACAGACTTTACTACAAGTTCATCTAAAGTGAGATAAAAATCAGAACTTAATTTAGGCCTAGATATTGGGCTACATAGCCAAATGGCTTATGTTATTGAAATATATGAAAATGCTTTGTGCTGGAAAAATATGTGAAAATTTGATATTCAATAATGTTATTATCCAAGGTAATTCTAAAACGAAAAATAAACGGTAGATCAACCACATCACACAGATAAATTAAATTATTAAGGGGAATTAAATTTAAACTCAAATAATTCATAAGCTTGTCTAATTCAACTCGAAATATAATTCAAGCGAAACCACTAATAAAATTCTTAAGCTGCTTTGGGTCAAGTTAAAAGAAACGAGGCATATGAAGAGGATGAAAACGTATTTGTCAGTCCTAAAGCCACAGAAAAAGAGGAGAAATGATGCACTTCAAACTGAAATTCTTCGACAAAAGAAAAGAACATGGCCTATATTGGACCAGAAACATAACCCTAAGGAAACCCATTGAGGGTAGATGCACATAAGGAACCAAAGATGGCAGCATAATAGCTGTAAACGAAATTAAGTTGTTTTAAAAGTAAAATATTGAGAATTGGGACAATTCTTCTTTAAATGGGGAGTATTGTGGTAAAGCTTTCTAATTTAGCTAATTATTAATTTGGTAAAAATATATAAGACGCAAATATGAAGTTTTGAAATACCCCTTTTTTTAAGATAAGGAACATATCCTGCCAAGTTCTGTTTAACGGGAAATTGAGAAATTACCATTTCCTTGCGATTACGTGGGAAGGTGTAGTTGATAAAAATGTATAAAAGATACATTTTATCGGAAAGAGGGATCTGAGATACTAACTTTATGCCGGACTGACCTCTGGTCCGTTGTTTTTAGAAATACCTTGGAATCTTGTCTTATCATTGTAAGTGTCTAAGTATCTTATTTTATATTATTGTAGTTTCTGAGACTTGTGGTCTATTTGGGACAGCCAGTCCCAGTAGAATATCTATATCTGGAATTAATATATGTTAATCGAATAAAAATACTGTATTTTAGACAACCTTTCTACAATCTACCTGTAGCCACTTTAACATACCCAGTCGGTACGCCTCATTAGTTCGGGAATAGCCTATGGCCCACTACGGAAGTTTAATTACCATAGGGCCAGAGTTTATCTCCCCTGTAAATGGAAAATAAAGGCATCTACGACTAAAACACCCAAATATAATAATAATACACTTCACAACAACTTCACCACACTAACTAAATCAACTATGACAAAATGAATAAGTATCCGCTAGGCTATAGAGCCGACGCGGTGTGCTTTGGCTGGGTAATTTCGCGAAAAAGCGACTTTTGTCTGTCCAAGCATTTTTCATACCAAACGTTATTCACATTCAAATTTCTAATCATTCAAATTATCGCCTAAAAGGTAATGCTTCAACTTACTCTTAAGCTGGCTTACATTATCAGCTTGTCTAATAGCATCCAGGAGGGAATTCCACACCCCCGGTCCCGCAAAAAGAGCCAAAAATGCAGCATGTTCAGTATTCCGGAGCTCAGATGCAAGGTCATTCGCGTTTCTAGTCTCATAACAGTGATAGGATGAATTAGCTTTAAAAATTTCCCAAAATACCTCAGGTGAACACTTATTCAAACATTGATAAATAAAAATTGCAAACTGGTAATCCCATAACTGATAAATATTTAAAATTTTCATACTTGTAAAGCAATTCAACTTGCTATTTTCAAACTGAATATAATCACCTAAAATACGAACAATTTTATTCTGTAAAATTTGGAACTTTCTAAAACTTGAAACAAAACTACTAGTCCATAGCATGCAACCATACGATAAATAAGGGCTAACAATAGAATGATATAGTGAAAGTAAAACATTCAACGGTAGTTGATTTTTCAGTCTTCTTATCACAACCAACCCTCTTGAAATCTTAACTGCAACAAGATCACAATGTTTAAGTTTTGATGTTGCTGCTTACTTTCAGTTGAAAAACTTGTTTTTTTAATTTAATTTCTGATTTTTTTAAATAATGCTGGGAAATCCGGCATCCCCTTCATATCAATGTCCCTTCCCCCATGAAAACTTCCTTCATGGAAAGATCCTCCCACATAAACCCGTTTTTTCCAACTTAAATTAAAATCAAGATTAAAGCCCAGGTATTTAACAACATTTACATGCATTGAAAATTCACCATTAAAAACAATTTTATTATCTAAAACACATGAAACTCCATTTATATAAAATGTCATGAAATTCGTTTTTGAAATATTCACTACCAAATAACTAGAATTTGTAAAACTTATCAATTCAGCGAGGGCCTTATTTGTCTTCTCAATTAACTGGTTCAGACAAGTAGCTGTAATCGTAAACGTGTCGTCAGCAAAAGACATTATCAGTGCATCTGATATATAAAAACGCATGGTATCAACGTAAATTAGATAAAGAAGTGGGCCAAGCACGGAACCCTGAGGCACACCAGAATTAACGATAATAGAATTTTGAATAGAGATTCGAATAATGCGCTGGTTAAGATAAGATTCAAACCATTTCAGAATAACCCCATGGATTCTTAAACGGCTTAGCCTACGCAATAAAATTTTATGAATCACCGTGTCAAAAGCCTTTCTAACGTCTATAAATACTGAAAGTACCAGTACACTTTTTTCGAGAGCACCATTAATGAAATATTTTAGGTGCTGGACTGCATGTATTGCAGAGTGGTTTTTCCTGAATCCAAACTGGGTATCATTAAGAAAACCTTTTAGTAGTAAGATGGTTATAAAGTCGTCGATGCATCACTTTTTCATACAGCTTAGCAAATAGGGGGAATGCTGAAATCGGCCTCCAATTAGACGGATCAGTCTCTGAACCCTCTTTGTGAAGCGGAATAACTTTAGCCTCTTTCAGTCGAGTAGGAAATTCATCTTTATTCAAAGAAAGGCTAATCAAATAAACAATACAAGGTAATATATATACCATAACATGCTTGAACGTTTTCAGATTAATTCCATCATTCCCTGAAGAACTTGATTTTACCAATATTATGATCTGTTTTAACTCTTCAACGTTCGATTCATCTGCAGACATTTCCAATTTAAATCCCCTTTCATCAGTAAACGTCTCATTAATTTCATTATTTTCATCGTATGGACTCTCACTTATTGATTCACCAATCTTAGAAAAATATTCACTAAACAAACTAGCCACCTCATCATTTCCATCAACATATTAACCATCAAAGATCAGACTAGCAGGAATCTTGGTCTCCTTTTTCTTATTTACGACTCCATTTATAATATTCTAAGTCGCTTTCGTATTGCCTTTGTTTTCCTTAAATTTCTTTCCATAATATTCGCGGATGCATGACCGCCTTAGCCGATTTACTTGATTACGGATTTGTTTAAATTCAGTTAGATCTTGACTATGGTTACTATTTAAGTAACTTAAATATAATGTATTTTCCTTCAAATTCAGTCTAGTAACTCCATAGTTACCCAAGGTTTCCGGGGATCCTTTTCCCCCACCTTTATGCTCTTTACTGGGCAAGTTCTCTCAAATATTGGCTGCAATATTTCCATGACGTTATCGAATGCCGCAGAAGCCTTTTCAGATTATTCATAAACTGGTTTCCATGACACGATACTTAGTTCCTCTCTAAACTTCTGTAGGTTCTTTTTTTACTTGCCTTCTTTTGATCTTTGTCCTGTTCTCCTTTATCGCATATTGATATGAAGTCACTGTTACTATAGGAAAGTGATCACTTACTATAAAGTCAGCATAACAGCTATGTAATACCTGGGAATGTGCGAAAATATTGTCAATAAGTGTAGCTGACTGTCCTGTAACACGAGTCGGAATCCCAACTAATGGATAAAAATCATAACTGGAGAAAAGGTTTAAAAAATCTAAATTATCATTACACAAACTTAGAAGATCAAAATTAAAATCCCCCATGCAAATACAATCCAGATTACTCAATTCCATTGCATCCATTTAACTACTAAAACCATTTTCAAACTCCTCCCAAACTTTGATCTGCGGTTTATAATCCTTAGTAATCAATATATCCTTTCCACCAACTTCCAGCTCAAGAGTAAGAGATTCCACCTTACCTTCTATCCAAACTGATAGGTCTTCCCTTATTTTAGCAACAAAATGGTCCTTTACCAAAAATGCCAAACCTCCACGTCCCATTCTCTCTCTGTTCCTTGCAATAAGCCTGTATCCTGGAAAATTATGTAACGACAGAACATGCTCAGACGTTAAAATAGTTTCACAAAGGCTAATTACATCAAATTTACTATTCAAATTATCAATTAACTGGAGAATTTCATAATACGTTGAAGTTACATGGTAATTCCAATGAAACAGGCAAAGCGACCTTGCATTCACCTCTAATTCTGAAGAAATCACATCCACATAACAACTATCTCTTTGCGGGGAAAAATCAGCACTTAAACTTTCCAGAATTAAATTATCATAAAGAACGTCTACTCTAAAAGGATTAATCTCTAGAAATCACGAGTGAGAAATATTAACCATCATCCTTACAACATCCACTCAAAAAACAAGAAATTTTTTTTAGCAACAGTATAGGTAAAAAAAAGAAAAAAAAAAGAAAAAAAAAGGGAAAAAAATACACTTCTAACTAAATCAATTATGAAAAATTCAATAAGTATCAGCTAGGCATAGAGCCGACGTGGTGCGCTTTGGCTGGGTAATTTAGCAAAAATGCGACCTTTGTCTGTCCAAACATTTTTCACACCGAACTTGTCCCGTGCACTATTTAATATTGCCTCTCTACGTTTCGTAAGAAATTCACTATCATAAATTCCGAATCCAGCTAATTCTGATTTAGTTTTAAACACTTTGTACGCAAGTTCTTTTGATACCAACTTCACTGAAACCGGGGCCACAGGATCTGGATTTATACGGGCTAAATTTCAAGAATCTTCCGTAGAGTTGAGTCTCAAACACTAAATCGACACAAAATGTTCCCTAGTAATAGTCGAAAGTCCTATAGTTGATTTAACAAGGTTTAGGACAGTCGCATCATGATCTGAGCCAGGTGTCTGTCTTATTCCCGAGAATATCAGACAGTCTTGCATAGCTTCCTGTTCAAAATCATCAAGCTTGTTCTCAATTGTAAAAATACGATATTCTAGTAAAAAAAAAGGTAAAAGGATGCAGCACTAAACCCTTAAGGTCCAAACCGGCGGTGCTGATCTCCGTTTCGTGGCCCTTCAGCCAGGAAGTGCAATGGGGGGCTGGGGGCTAGCCAACCTATGCTTTCGCAAACCCTTCCTGTTTTACCTTCCCCAGATTTCTCCAGGTACCCATTTAGAGCTGGGTTGACTCTGGCTAAGTTTACAGGGCACACCACTGACCCGCGTCCCAAATTAAGAAACTGACCACACCAGGGATCGAACCCGAATTCACGGATTCTCAGCCCAGCGCGCGTCCACTTAGCCAGAACGGCTTCTTCCTAGTAATAGTCGCTTTAATTTCGCGATATTCTAGTGCTTTAATTTGACTCTTTAGTCCTTCAAGTAAGTTTTCAATGCGCTCAAACCTCGAATTAAAATCTAGCACTATAGCATCATAAATTTCTGCAGTGATAATTTGGCTAGTTATCTGTACAGCACCAGAAAACCCAGTTCCAATGTTTTGCGCTATTTTTTCTGCAACACGTTTTTCTATATCTGCCACTAGCTTAGTCTTAGTTGTCGTAACTTCTTCCTGGGTCACAGCTAAGTCTTGAAAAAGCTCAGAAATAGACAAAGTGCAAGAATTTTCAGATGTCCCTGTTTTTGCAAACTCTTTGTATATACTGGAGAAAGTCGCTACTTCTGTGAATGCTTGTCTCACCTTTTTAGTTTTCGATCTCTTTGCTTAATTAATATTCTCTGCATAAGAAACCAAGCAATCATCGCTGACTGTCTGCTTGTCATGAGTACCGTGGTAGAATACTAGATAACTCGGTCCATTTGTAGGGGAATTTCTTCCAAGTATCCAAACTGGCCGAAGGGCGTAGTAAACAAATTTGGCTAAGGCTTGATCTCCGATAGTCAACATCTCTTGTTTGGACAATCAGTCTATCAAGAAACACATCGGTAAAAAAAACAGAAATATACCGGTCGTAATTGTGAACTTTTATAATTGCTGAACGTCACTGAATTACTTAAGTTCTTGTTAGTGGAATAATAAGTCTAAAAACAGGTGTTTACATTCAGAAGACTGGCAATGAAAATTTACTATCCCAAGGGAATTTGATAGCCAGCAAAACAATAATCCGATTATAAAAATAACTCCAAAATGAAAGCCCACAGGGAAATTTCACAGCTTTAGCAGGGTAATATCCGAAAAAATTTTGGTGTTAACACAACGAAGTCTGAATCAATACTTAAAATGAACAGAAATTATTCCGTACATTACGGGCTACTCCTACCTCAATACCCCCCTCTTTACGCTAATGTTCGACCTTTCGGGTAATTTTTTAAGAACGATTCTTGAAACACAAGTGCCTTATAATTGAATCAAAACCTTTTTTAAAGTTCTTAAAAATATTTTGGCGTGAAGAGAGGGGTATTGAGGAAGGGGCAACTTTTCTAATATAAAGAACAATTTCTTTTTGCTTTAAGTTTTAATGTTGCTCCTTACTTTAAGTGGGAAAACTTATTTCTTCATTTAATGAATGAAAGAGTGATAAGGTTACATTTTATTTTTTACTTTTGACCAAGGCACATCGTGTAGAAAGGATTGTAGTTGAAACTTCGAAAGCGGCTCGATTGTAAATTGAAAGCTCTAATGAGTAGTGGTGCCTTACTACTTTCAAGGACAGCCCACCTCAGCTTTCAAGGGCAGCCCTATTCCTTTTCCCATAGTATTTCCTGTGACAGCCCTTTGACGTCATTGCATACCTGTTTCTAGCGGACGGTTGGCAAATTTCCCATGAGAGCCTTGTTTCTAGGCATGTGTTCAAAGGTTAGGTCAGGTATTTTTCTATGACAAGTCCCCTTTGCTTTTCTGTGAAAGTCCTATGACGTCACGGCAAACATCCCCCGTTTCAAGCGCATGTTACACCAAATGACACACCCTGACCTTTAAAGGGTCAGATAAGTTGAGCTACCAACCCTTCACACCTGCACAGTGCAGTCACCTGTTCTATTAAAGGGAACACACTTGCCAAGACTCTGTAACACATCTATCTGGACTCCAATGACGTCATACGACTTATCCCATTTGAAACAGACAGGTCTAATATGCTTGACGCAATTTTGCGTGTCACTACAGGAACCCATGGGGGAATACCCTCTTGTAACGTAACGACACCCAAAACCCCCAAGCATTCTTTTTTCATTAGCTTAATGGTGGTACACACTTTATGTAATGATTGCACCATTCATCACTGCCAGATAATACCCTTTTGACATTTTTCGCCCAAAACCCCCAAGAAATTTTCTTTTTCGGCGTTTCTGTTTTCGCTCAAAGCACCTTTCATTTTTTCTAGAGTTCTTAACCCCGCCAGGACTCGAAAGTTCATTCTTATCCAGTGGTACAGCGCCCCAAGCAAGTCGTCCATGAAACCTTTGCCAATATTTTGTATCTTGAACCATATTCTAAAAACAAACTATTGCATGACATCTGAGATTCCCCATTTTTTGGCACTTGTTAGAACGGCGTGTTTTCTGCCAAATTCGACAGACACCAGGGGACATTTGCTTTCAATATATTAATACAGAGGAGATGCATGTCTTACTCGTGGTAAAGAGTAACATCTTAAACACACAAACAATGAAAATAAAAACAAATTGAAAAAGCAATAAAACATAAAAAAGACTAAAAACACCACAAAAACTAAAAAGAACCATCTATTATAGAAAACTGAGGGCTTCTTGGCTGCAACCCCGGAGGGAGGGGGGGGTAAGGGAGGGAGAAGTGATATTAGCTGAAATTTAAACCATATTAAGATCTTTTAGGGAAATACCCCTTTTTCATTAAGATAAACTTATGAATATTAAAAAACATCCTAACAATAGGTTCCATCTCCTACCTTATCTTTAAGCACTAGAGTTTACTAGTCAATGACAATGCATACCGCCTTGGTAAATTATGGATGTTATTAAACACCCCCCATGACATCGCTACATCTCCCCCAATAAATCTTTCAGGAATTTCCTAATAAAAATTATGGTTCTGGATCCCATGATTCAAGTGTTTGCACCTTTGAATTGCAGTAGCCCTTTGAATTTCCAATCGAATGGGCCTTTTTTGAAGTTTCTACGACAACGCCTTCTATAAAAACCTTTTATGCCCCAAGGGCATAACTTAAAACCCGTGCCCCGTGGGTTGTGGGGAAGTGTCCTCCTCAAAAAGATATATTCTATCTGGAAATCAACTACGCTGAACAAAATGGCTATCTCAAAATTTTGATTGGCTGTGTTTGGGGGAATGATGGGCGTGGGGGGGGGGGGGGCTATTTGCCATCTAATCACTTTCGACTATTAAAAAGGACACTAGCCCTTTGAATTTCGCATCGAATAAGCCTTTTTTGAAGTTTCTACGATAACGCCTACTATGAAAACCTTATATGCCCCCCAGAGCATCACTTAAAACTCTTACCCCGAGGGTTGTGGGGGAGTGTCCTCCTCAAAAACATATTTTCTATCTGGAAATAAACTACGTTGAACAAAATGGCTACCTCAAAATTTTGATTGGATGAATAAACTTTCAAACGGGTATAAATCCATTTATTCAGACAGTGAAAAAACAGGTACAAAAGTCCAGATATTTCGGTCACATATACAGTAACCGTCTTCAGTTGAAATACTAAAATAATAAAATTGAAACTAGACTATTTATATGAAAGAAAATAAATAGCTTATGAGGTCATTAACAAAATAATGAACTCCCGGATTATTCACTGGAATATTTTCAGATAGAGTTTATTGACAAAATTCGTTCGAAGTTCTTTATTTAAAATTTTTTTCTTTAATCCTGCTGTAATGTAATAAAAATTTCAAGTGTAAGTGGTAAAGCCTTCCGTGTCTTCTAACTGCAAACCAATTGCTAAGTTTATAGATATTTACTGGGTTAGTCTCATGTCCCCATATATACGACGTATTTTCGACGCAACACCTTCAAATTAGGTGTTGTTTTCTTAGACCACACTGCCGTTCTAAGACGAACAAATAAACTTTCAAATGGGGATAAATCCATTTATTTAGACAGTGAAAAAACATGTACAAAGTTCAGATATTTCGGTAACATCTACAGCGACCGTATTCAGTAGAAATACTAAAATAATAAAATTGAAACTAGAATATTTATATGAAAGAAAATAAATAGCATATCAGGTCATTCACAAAATAATGAACTCCCGGATTATTCACTGGAATATTTTCAGAGAGAGTTCATTGAAAAAATTCATTCAAAGTTCCTGGTATAAAATTTTCTTCTTTAATATTGACCTAATGTAAAACAAATTTCCAATGAAAGTGGTAAAGCTTTCCGTGTCTTCTAATTGCAAACCAAATGTTGAGTTTTTAGATGTTAACTGGGTTAGTCTCATTTCCCCATATATACGACGTATTTTCGACGTAACACTTTTAAATTAGGTGTTGTTTTTTTTAGACCACACTGCCGTTCTAAGACGAATAAATAAACTTTCAAATGGGGATAAATACATTTATTTACACAGTCAAAAAACATGCCCACAAGTCAAGATAGTTCTGTAACATCTACAATAACCGTCTTAAGTAGAAGTACTAAAAAAATAAAATTGAAACTAGCCTATTTATATGAAAGAAAATAAATAACATATCAGGTCATTCACAAAATAATGAACTTCCGGATTATTCACTGGATTATTTTCAGAGAGAGTTCATTGACAAAGTTGATTCAAAGTTCTTGATTTAAATTTTCTTCTTTAATTTTGCCCAAATGTAAAACAAATTTCCAATGAAAGTGGTAAAGCCTTCCGTGTCTTCTAACTCCAAACCAAATGTTGATTTTATAGATATTAATTGGGATAGTCTAATTTCCCCATGTATACGACGTATGTTCGACACAAAACCTTCAAATTAGGTGTTGTTTTCTTAGACCACACTGCCGTTCTAAGACGAACAAATAAACTTTCAAATGGGGATAAATCCATATATTTAGACAGTGAAAAAACAGGTACAAAAGTCCAGATGTTTCGGTCACATATACAGCGACCGTCTTCAGTAGAAATACTAAAATAATAAAATTGAAACTAGCCTATTTATATGAAAGAAAATAAATAGCTTATCGGGTCATTCACAAAATAATGAACTTCCGGATTATTCACAGTAATATTGTCAGAGAGAGTTTATTGACAAAATTCATTCAAATTTCTTTGTTTAAATTTTCTTCTTTAATCTTGCCCAAATGTAAAACAAATTTCCAATGAAAGTGGTAAAGCCTTCCGTGTCTTCTAATTGCAAACCATAATCCAGTGAATAATCCGGAAGTTCATTATTTTGTGAATGACCCGATAAGTTATTTATTTTCTTTCATATAAATATGCTAGTTTCAATTTTATTATTTTAGTATTTCTACTGAAGACGGTCGCTGTATATATGACCGAAATATCTGGACTTTTGTACCTGTTTTTTCACTGTCTAAATAAATGGATTTATCCCCTTTTGAAAGTTTATTTGTTCGTCTTAGAACGGCAGTGTGGTCTAAGAAAACAACACCTAATTTAAAGGTGTTATGTCGAAAATACGTCGTATATATGGGGAAATGAGACCAACCAAGTAAACATCTAAAAACTCAAAATTTGGTTTGCAATTAGAAGACACGGAAGGCTTTACCACTTTCATTGCAAATTTGTTTTACATTAGGGCAAGATTAAAGAAGAAAATTTTAAATCAGGAACTTTGAATGAATTTTGTCAATGAACTCTCTCTGAAAATATTCCAGTGAATAATCCGGGAGTTTATTATTTTGTGAATGACCAGATAAGTTATTTATTTTCTTTCATATAAATATGCTAGTTTCAATTTTATTATTTTAGTACTTCTACTGAAGACGGTCGCTGTATATGTGACCGAAATATCTGGACTTTTGTACCTTTTTTTTCAATTTCTAAATAAATGGCTTTATCCCCATTTGAAAGTTTATTTGTTCGTCTTAGAACGGCAGTGTGGTCTAAAAAAAAACAACACCTAATTTAAAAGTGTTACGTCGTATATATGGAGAAATGAGACCAACCCAGTTAACATCTATAAACTTAAAATTTCGTTTGCAGTTAGAAGACACGGAAGGCTTTACCGATTTCATTTGAAATTTGTATTACATTTGGGCAAGATTAAAGAAAAAAATTTAAACCAAGAACTTTGAATGAATTTTGTCAATGAACTCTCTCTGACAATATTCCAGTGAATAATCTGGAAGTTCATTATTTTGTGAATGACCTGATAAGTTATTTATTTTCTTTCATATAAATAGCCTAGTTTCAATTTTATTATTTTATTATTTCTACTGAATACGGTCGCTGTATATGTGACCGAAATATCTTTAGTACCTGTTTTTTCACTGTCTAAATAAATGGATTTATCCCCATTTGAAAGTTTATTTGTTCGTCTTAGAAGGGCAGCGTGGTCTAAAAAAAACAACACCTAATTTAAAGGTGTTGCGTCGAAAATACGTCGTATATATGGAGAAATGAGACCAACCCAGTAAACATCTAAAAACTCAACATTTGGTTTGCAATTAGAAGACACGGAAGGCTTTACCACTTTCATTGGAAATTTGTTTTACATTTGGGCAAGATTAAAGAAGAAAATTTAAATCAAGAACTTTGAATGAACTTTGTCAATGAACTCTCTCTGACAATATTCCAGTGAATAATCCGGAAGTTCATTATTTTGTGAATGACCTGATAAGTTATTTATTTTCTTTCATATAAATAGGCTAGTTTCAATTTTATTATTTTAGTATTTCTACTGAAGACGGTCGCTGTATATGTGACCGAAACATCTGGACTTTTGTACCTGTTTTTTCACTGTCTAAATAAATGGATTTATCCCCATTTGAAAGTTTATTTGTTTGTCTTAGAACGGCAGTGTGGTCTAAGAAAACAACACCTAATTTAAAGGTGTTACGTCGAAAATACGTCGTATACATGGGGAAATGAGACCAACCCAATTAAAATCTATAAACTCAACATTTCGTTAGTAGTTCGAAGACACGGGAGGCTTTACCACTTTCATTTGAAATTTGTATTATATTAGAGCAAGATTAATTAAAAAAATTTAAATCAGGAACTTTGAATGAATTTTGTCAATAAACTTTATCTAACAATATTCCAGTGAATAATCCGTGAGTTAATTATTTTGTGAATGACCTGATAAGTTATTTATTTTCTTTCATATAAATAGGCTAGTTTCAATTTTATTATTTTAGTACTTCTACTGAAGACGGTTACTTTAGACGTGACCGAAAGATTTAGACTTGTGGACATATTTTTTCACTTTGTAAATAAATGGCTTTATCCCGATTTGAAATCTTATGTGTTAGTCTTAGTACGGGAATGTGATCTAAGAAAACAACACCCAATTTGAAGGTCTTGCGTCGAAAATCCGTCGTATACATGGGGAAATGAGACCAACCCAGTTAATATCTATAAACTCAACATTTGGTTTGGAGTTCGAAGACCCGGAAGGCTTTACCACTTTCATTGCAAATCTGTTTCACATTTGGGCAAGATTAAAGAAGAAAATTTAAATCAGGAACTTTGAATGAACTTTGTCAATGAACTTTCTTTGAAAATAATCCAGTGAATAATCCAGAAGTTCATTATTTTGTGAATGAATTAAAAAGTTATTTATTTTCTTTCAAATAAATATACTAGTTTCAATTTTATTATTTTAGTATTTCTAATGAAGACGGTCGCTGTAGATGTGACAGAAATATCTGGACTTTTGTACATTTTTTTTCACTGTCTAAATAAATGGATTTATCCCCATTTGAAAGTTTATTTGTTCGTCTTAGAACGGCAGTGTGGTCTAAGAAAACAACACCTAATTTAAAGGTGTTGCGTCGAAAATACGTCGTATATATGGGGAAATGAGACCAACCCAGTTAACATCTATAGACTCAACAATTGGTTTGCAGTTAGAAGACAAGGAAAGCTTTACACTTTCACTTAAAATTTTTATTATATATGGGCAGGATTGAAGAAGAAAATTTAAATCAGTAACTTCGAATGAATTTTGTCAATAAACTCTATTTGACAATATTCCAGTGAATAATCCGGGAGTTCATTATTTTGTGAATGACCTCATATGTTATTTATTTTCTTTCATATAAATAGTCTAGTTTAAATTTTATTATTTTAGTACTTCTATTGAAGACGGTTGTTGTAGAAGTGACCGAAATATCTATACTGTTGTACATATTTTTTTACTTTCGAAATAAATGGCTTTATCCCGATTTGAAAGTTTATTTGTTCGTCTTAGAAATGCAATGAGATCTAAGAAAACAATACCAAATTTGAAGGGCTTACGTCGTATACATGGAGAAATGCGACTAACCCAGTTAATATCTATAAACTCAACATTTGGTTTGGAGTTAGAAGACACGGAATGCTTTACATTTTCATTGGAAATTTGTTTTACATTTGAGCAGGATTAAAGAAGAAAATTTAAATCAAGAACTTTGAATCAACTTTTTCAATAAACTCTCTCTGAAAATAATCCATTGAATAATCCGGAAGTTCATTATTTTGTGAATGAACTGATAAGTTATTTATTTTCTTTCATATAAATATCCTAGTTTCAATTGTATTATTTTAGTATTTCTACTGAAGACTGTTGCTGCATTTGTGACTGAAATATCTAGACTTTATTACCTGTTTTTTCACTGTCTAAATAAATGGATTCATCCCTATTTAAAAGTTTATTTGTTTGTCTTAGAACGGCAGTGTGGTCTAAGAAAACCACACCAAATTTAAAGGTGTTACGTCGAAAATACGTCGTATACTTGGAGAAATGCGACTAACCCAATTAAAATCTATAAACTCAAGAATTCGCTTGCAGTTAGAAGACACGGAAGGCTTTAACACTTTCATTCCAAATTTGTATGACATATGAGCAAGATTGAAGAAAAAAATTTTAAATCAGGAACTTTGAATGAATTTTGTCAATGAATTCTCTCTGACAATATTCCAGTGAATAATCCGGGAGTTCATTATTTAGTGAATTACCTTATATGCTATTTATTTTCTTTCATATAAATAGGCTAGTTTCAATTTTATTATTTTAGTACTTATATTTAAGACGGTTACTGTAGATGTGATAGAAATATATAGAATTGTAGGCCTAGTTTTTCACTGTGTAAATAAGCTGATTTATCCCCTTTTGAATGTTTATTTGTTCGGCTCAGAACGGCAGTTAGATCTAAGAAAACCACACCTAAATTGAAGAGCTTACGTCGAAAATACGGAGTATGCATGGAGAAATGAGACTAACCCAATTAACATCTATAAACTCAAGAATTGGTTTGAAGTTAGAAGACACGGAAGGCTTTGCCCCTTTCATTTCAAATTTGTATTACATATGGGCAAGATTAATGAAAGAAATTTTAAATCAGGAACTTTGAATGAATTTTTTCAATGAACTCTATCTTACAATATTCCAGTGAATAATCCGGGAGTTCATTATTTTGTGAATGACCCGATATGTTATTTATTTTCTTTCATATAAATAGGCTAGTTTCAATTTTATTATTTTAGTATTTCTACTGAAGACGGTCGCTGTATATGTGACCGAAACATCTGGACTTTTGTACCTGTTTTTTCACTGTCTAAATAAATGGATTTATCCCCATTTGAAAGTTTATTTGTTCGTCTTAGAACGGCAGTGTGGTCTAAGAAAACAACACCTAATTTAAATGTGTTACGTCGAAAATATGTTTGGGGGAATGATGGGCGTTGGGGGGGGGGGCTAGTTGCGCTCCAATCACTTTCGATTATTAAAAAGGGCACTAGCCCTTTGAATTTCCAATCGAATGAGCCTTTTTTGAAGTCTGTACGACAACGCCTTCTATAAAAACCTTATATGCCCCCAGGGCATAACTTAAAACCCTTGCCCAGAGGGTTGCGGGGGAGTGTCCTCCTCAAAAAGATGTTAAAATATCTGGAAATTAGCTACGCTGAACAAAATGGCTATCTAAAATTTTTTATTGGATTTGTTTGGGGGAATGATGAGCGTGGGTGGGGGGGGGGGGGCTATTTGCCCTCCAATCACTTTCGAGTATTAAAAAGGGCACTAGCCACTCCAATTTCCAATCGTATGAGAACTTTTCGAAGTGCCCGGGTATGGAGAAGAAAAAATAAATAATAGATTGTGCCCCAGGGCATAACTTAAAACCCTTGCCCTGAGGGTTGTGGAGGAGTGCCCTTCTCAAAAACATATTTTCTATCTGGAAATCAACTACGCTGAACAAAATGGCTATCTTAAAATTTTGATTGGATGTGTTTGGAGGAATGATGGGTGTGAGGGGGGGGGGCTAGTTGCCCTCCAATCGCTTATGACTATTAAAAAGGGCACCAACCCTTCCAATTTCCAATCGAATGAGCCTGTTTTGAAGTTTCTACGACAACGCCTTCTATAAAAACCTTATATGCCCCCAGGGCATAACTTAAAACCCTTGCCCTGAGGGTTTGGGAAGAGTGTCCTCCTCAAAAACACATGTTCTATCTGGAAATCAACTACGCTGAACAACATGGTTATCTCGAAATTTTGATTGGATGTGTTTGGGGGAACAATGGGCGTGGGGGGGGGGGGTTAGCTGCCTCCAATCACGTTCAACTATTAAAAAGGGCCCTAGAACTCTCGATTTTCAATCGAAAGAGCCCCTTTTGAAGTTTCTACGACGACTCCTTCCATATGAAGTGCCCTGCTCTAAAGTAAAAAAAAAAATAATATATGGTACATCGTGCCAACATTGTTCTTATATGCCTTTAGGGTATAACTGCCCTCAGGGAATAAAATATTTTTTTGAGGAGGGCACTCCCCTACAACCCTCGGGGCAAGAGTTTTAAGTTATTCCCTGGGGGCATATAAGGCTTTTATAGAAGGCGTTGTCCTAGAAACTTCAAAAAAGGCTTGTTCGATTGGAAATTCAAAGGACCTAGTGCCCTTTTTAATAGTCAAAAGTAATTGGAGGGCAACTATCCCTCCCCCCACGCCCATCATTCCCCAAAACACATCCAATCAAAATTTTGAGGTAGCCATTTTGTTCAGCGTAGTTGATTTCCAGATAGAAAATATGTTTTTGAGGAGGACACTCCCCCACAAGAGGGGGGTTTGTTGCCCTCAAATCACTTTAGACTATTAAAAAGGGTACTAGCCCATTGAATTTCAAATTAAATAAGCCCTTTTTACAGTTTATACGAGGAAGATTTCAATTAAAACTTTATATATCCCCAAGGCATAACTTAATATCCTTGCACTGAGGGCTACGGGGGAGTGTCCTCCTGAAAAATATATTTTCTATCTAGAAATCAACTACGCTGAACAAAATGACTATCTCAAAATTTTTATTGGATGTGTTTGGCGGAAAGATGGGTGGGGGGGGGGGGGCTTGTTGCCCTCCAATCACTTTTGACTATAAAAGAGGAAAGCCCTTTAACTTTCCAATCAAATGAGCTTTTTTGAAGTTTCTAGGACAATGCCTTCTTTAAAAACCTTTTATGCCCCCAGGGCATAACTTAAAACCCTTGCCCTGAGGGCTGTGGTATCCTCCTCGAAAACATATTTTCTATCTGGAAATCAACTACGCTGAACGAAATGGCTATCTCAAAATTTTGATTGGATGTGTTTGGGAAAATGATGGGTGGGGGGGGGGGCTGGTTGCCCTCCAATCACTTTCGACTATTAAAAAGGGTACTAGCCCTTCGAATTTCCCATCGACTGAGCGTGTTTTGAAGTTTCTACGACAATGCCTTCTATAAAAACCTTATATGCCTCCAGGGCATAACTTAAAACCTATGCCCTGAGGATTGGGGGGGAGTCTTCTCCTCAAAAACATACTTTCTAATTGGAAATAAACTACGCTAACAAAATGGCTCTGTTTCAAAATTTTGATTGGAGGTGTTTGGGGGAATGATGGGCGTGGTGTGGGGGGGGGGGGCTTGTTGCCCTCCAATACCTTTCGACTATTAAAAAGGGTACTATTCCTTTGAATTTCCAATCTAATTAGCCTGTTTTAAAGTTTCTACGACAACGCCGTGGAAAAATTGATTGGAGGGCAATAAATTTTTCCACGGTGTTGTCGTAGAAACTTCAAAACAGGCTAATTAGATTGGAAATTCAAAGGAATAGTGCCCTTTTTAATAGTCGAAAGTGATTTATTTCAAAAAAGGCTAATAGGATTGGAAATTCAAAGGACTAGTGCCTTTTTTAATAGTCGAAAGTGATTGGAGGGCAACTAAACCCCCTCTCACGTCCACTTTTTCCCCAAACACATCCAATCAAAATTTTGAGAAAGCCACATTATTCTACGTGGTTTTTAAGCTCTGTAAATTAGGTCTTCGAGGATGACAACCCCCTTACAGCCCTCAGGACAAGGGTTGTAAGTTGTGCCCTTGGGGCATATAAAGTTTTTATAGAACGCTATTGGGGTGTAAGGTACGGGGGTCACCACTTATTAGTGCAAAACTGGCGCAAAAAGGTTGCTATGCCACTTACTCGAGGGGAAGAACCCCTTGTCGGCCCAAATGTTAGTGGGAGTCCCGTGCTTACCTCAATGGTTCCGTATCTATCGGGTATGTCAGTGCCCGATTTACAATATACCCTGCCTTAGGGTCCTATAGCGTGATCGAATGGTCCCAGGGGCCACTTTAAAGGCCAAGGGTTACCGGTAATGTTTCTAACTATCTCCATGGACTCGACGTAGGCTAAAAAGTCAAAGATTATATAGTATAAAAAATCTTACTGTAATCAGTCACGTTACAAAAAAGGAACTAACTAACACACACTTCCAATTTTCCCCCAGCTCGCTCAGCCGACCGCGTCCCTGCGATGGGTGATGGGTGACCAACTACACAATTATAAAGGACAGAAAATGGTGCCACCAAAATTAAAGGAAAATTAATAATTATTACTTGGGCAAATGAATAATTAAGGGCCAAAAAAAAAGAATCTGAGAAGGACATTTATATGAACAAACTGGGATCAAGGGTTCCAACATCTCCCTCCTAAGATAAATGGCCGCTACTCCGGTGGATCGGCTGTAAACTCAGACATAAAATAAATAACATTAAACTCAAAACCACCAAACTTGTATCTTCTCTTCTTTCTTCTACCAGTGCCTGTACTTCCACCGCTTGGTTCAGGATTCGTCGTCATCCACACGTCTCTACCGTAGAACCACCATGGTCTAGATCGTATAGCATCCGCATTTGGTTTTGAAAACTGAAGTTCCCAAGATTCGCCGACAATGATTGTGCGCAGCACAATCAAAAACAAACATTTGTCTCGCTCTCACGAATTTACATTTGAGAAGACCGAGAATAAGTTTCTGGCACATATGATGATGCCAGCCATCATGAAAAGTTGGCTGCACAAGCTTATTAATTTCTATCTGTGGATAAAACCCCAAATCTCAATAAAAAAAAGTAAATTGCCCCTTGGCATAATTTCAAATAATTTAAAGCTGAAAATGCAAAGGCCTTTGAAAACGATAAGGGTACTGGGAATGAATTAAAATTTTGAGTGAACCATGAATCGCCTTTTTTCTGGGTTCCCTCCCCTGGGATAATTAAATTAAGTGTATGTGTTGATTCTACTTGTAGTTAAAACTTCGATACTGATTATGACTTTCCGGTATAAATTGTCGGTTTCAATAAAGAATTAAAAACTATGAATAGGATTACTGGACAGAGGCTTGGGTGAAGTACGAAGTGACTGGGAGAGAGTATCCCCCAAGGACTCCAGATCAGAGAGGCGAAATCTCGGTAAAGGGATCACAACTTGTCCGCCAGTTGTCCATTGAGGAAAAGGGCTATCTTTCGCAACTTCCCGCAGGGGATCTTCCCCAAGGGATTCCTCCCCCTCATCAAGGATCGACATATCTTTTGAGTGGATAATACTACTCTCAGATTCCTTTCCAAGTTTTTTCCAATCTGACTCGACATTCAATATCTCCCAACTTTCCCCCAACCTGTTGTAGGTCATTCATCTCTGTTTTGTAATCATCTTGTTTTATTCCCCATGGGTCTTTGACCTCTGTTTCCCCCCTATTATTTATGTTATCAAGGCACAGCCCATCCAACATTTTATTTTTCTCTCTATTATTTATGTTATCAAGGCACAGCCCATCAAACATTTTTCTTTTTTTTCTTTTTTTTAATTTACATATGTTTTATCACAATCGGGACATGCCGTCCGCGTTCCCGTTATCCGTCCCCGGTCTTGATTTTATTTCGAAATCGTATTCTTGTAAGCACAGGGCCCATCGTGCCAATCGTCGGTTATCTGGCTTCATTATATTTAGCCATCTCAATGGGTTGTGATCTGTCACTATTGTAAATTTTCGTCCATATACATAATAGTCGAGTTAATACATAATAGTCGCAAGACATTCTTTTTCTATCCTGCTATGATTTAGTTCTGCTTTTGACAATTTTCTGGATATAAATGTGATTAGATGTTCCCCATCTTCAAAATTTTTAGATAAAACTGCCCCTACTCCGTAATCTGAACTGTCAGTTTGTAGCAGAAATGGTAAGGAAAAATCTGGATTTTCTAGTATTCTTTCGCTACAAAGAGCATCTTTCAATGTATCAAATGCATTTTGTTCACTTTCTGACCATTTAACGGGGTCTACGGCCCCTTTCCTTGTTAGCTCCGTCAAAGGTGTAGCAATCGTTGCAAAATTCGGTATGAATTTTTGGTAATATCCTGCCAACCCCAAAAATGACCGAACTTTTTTCTTTGTGATCGGAACTACTGCGTTTCTAATTTTTTCTGTTTTTTCCCTTAATGGGGCTATTATACCGTTTCCTATTTTGTGTCCCAGGTATTCTGTCTGTGACTGTACTAATTTACATTTTTCTACATTCAAAGTTAGTCCTGCTCTCCTCAGCTTGGTTAATACTTGTTCCATACGGATTAGATGTTCACTGAACGAGTTCGAAAATACTATAATGTCATCCAAGTAGGCTCTTGTATATGATAAGGAATTCAAAATATAATCTACTAACCTTTGGAATGTTGCTGGTGCCCCTTTTAGTCCAAATGGCATGTACCTAAATTGGTATAACCCAAAAGGAGTAATAAAGGAAGTTTTGGCTGAATCATCTGGCTACATTTTTACTTGCCAATAACCCCTTCTCAAGTCCAAAATTGATATAAACTTTGCGGAACCTACTGACTCTAGAATTTCGTCCATTCTTGGTATCGGATACGCGTCTGATTCGGAAATGTTATTTTGTTCTCTGTAGTCCACGCAAAATCAAATGGAGCCATCCTTCTTCGGGACTAATACGACTGGTGCTGCATATTCTAAATTTGATGATTGTATAACCCCTAAATCGAGCATTCGGTCTATTTCTTTTTTCATCTCTTTCCTTTTAGCTTCTGGTATTCAGTATGGGTACTGTTTTACTGGTTTCTTGTCCTTTAATAGTATTTTATGTACTACATTTTTTATTTTTCCGATTAAGTCTGTTTATACATCTGCAAATTCCATGAATAACTTATTTAATTGGGATTTCCGAGCTTGGCTCAAATGTGTTTCTGCCGAAACTCTTTCAATGGCATTTATATGTGTTTCCGCCGGGTCTATTGTACCTAAAGGGGCACTTTTCTCGTCATTTTCTGAGGTCGAAATTAAGGGGCAGCGCTTCTGCAGATCTTTGTGGTTTCCCCTTTTATTCTCCCTGTTAAATTTCCTCAGCAAATTCACATGATAAACTTCTTCCTTTTTCCTTGCTCCATCTATTTCTATCATATAATTTACATTATTCATTTTTTTTTCACCTTAAATGGTCCTTTCCATCTTACTTCCAATTTATTATTTCCGTCCGGTAACAATATGAGGACTTTATCCCCTTCCGTGAATTCGCGCATTCGAGCGGATTTATCGTACCATATTTTCGTTTTTTCTGCTTATTCCCCCTGTGCTTGCTTGACAATTTCATGGTAATAATGCAGTTTTTGTCGTAGTGATAGCAGGTGTGTTATTACGGTTTCTTCATTGTTCTCATCGTTCCCCCATGACTACTCTAAAATATCTAATACTACCTTCGGGTTTGACCCAAATAGTAGTTCAAATGCTGAGTACACTGTAGTAAGATATAGAGTTTCCCTGTATGCAAAAGGGACATAAAGGAAGCATTTTGTCCCATTGGTTTACATCATCTCTTACAAAATGTCTCAACATACTAATTAGGGTTCCGTTAAATCTTTCTGTCACTCCATTTGTCTGAGGATGGAATGGAGTAGTTAATACTTGTTTAATGCCGAGAATTTCGTATACTTTTCGGATGTATGTCGATATAAAATTGCTTCCATTATCTGTTAAAATTTCCTTCGGGATTCCGTGACATGAGACACATTTCGCTAATTCTTCTGCGATTTTTGATGATTTTACTGTTCGCATTGGGATAGCTTCTGGGTATCTCGTAGCCAGATCATTAATAACTAGAATGAATCTGTTTCCCGCGCTAGATTTCGGAAGTGGACCTACAATGTCTATTGAAATTCTCTCAAACGATCTACCAAAAATTGGAATTTTTTCATTGGAACTTTTTCATTTGGTTTTTTGTATGCGACTAATTGACAATCTTTGCATCTTTTACAAAAGTTGATAATATCTTTTCTTATTCCTTTCCACCAAAAACGCTGCAAGACTCTATCTCTTGTTCTTTGGGATCCCATGTGTCCCCCCGTTGGGCTTAAGTGAGCAAACTTTATTACCGCTTTTCTTAGTTCATGTGGTACCAAAAGTTGTAATTTTCTAGGGTTTTTCCCAATCTCCATTGTTTTTTAAAGCAGATGTCCATTACTGGAAAACTGTTTAGATTGCGGATTTTTTTGATTCATTAGTGCTAGTTTTATTTTTCTGTAATCTCTATAATTTCTTTGCAATTTCGTAAATTTTTCGGAGGTTGTTCCGAGTATTTTAAGTAATTCATCTTTGGTTTCCTCTGATTCTCTTTTTTCGGTCAATAATTTCTGTTGTTTATGGCTATATTCTTGTTTGTCTGGCCTTTTTTGGCTTTTAGGTTTTCTCAGTTTTGCATTTATTATAAACATCTCGTCGTTAAACTGAAATTGGTTTTGTATATTTTGACCATCATTTTCATTAGTGGGCGGCACAGCCTCCCTTTTCTGTTTTTCTTGGTTTCGTGTCACCGCTTTTACTTTTTTTTATCATGGAGGTTGCTTTTAGTGTAAGAAAGTTTTCGATATTGCCGAAATCTCCCCCTAATAAAACGTCTACTGCAAGAGTAGGTACAACCCCTACTTTTTATTCCTTTTTAACCGTATTTCCCTCTTTCTTAGCTATTTCTATTATGACCTGAGCTGTCGGACATTTATGTTCTGCTCCATAGTAGCATAGCGCTGCCACTTTATTTTTGTAATTTACGTCGGGTTTTTTTTATCAAGTCTTCCCGTACATAGGTTTGGTCGCTGCAGGAATTGATAGCTATTTCTACCGATTTACCATTTAGTTCGCCACATACTTTGCGTGATTCTGCAAATGCGCAAGTTTTCATATTCTCCGCCCTTTTAACCCATGCGGTTCTATTATACATTTGAGACTTTTTCCCATTCTCTCGGGATCGATCGTTTCTCGGATTGTCCTGTTTTCCGTTTGCCCCATTGTCCCTTGTTCTGTAATTATTGTCGTAATTTTTTTCGCGCTGCGGCAATCTGAGGCATAATATCCTCGTTTATTACAGTTATAATAGGTAACATCATACTGTTCCTGTCTTTGGCTGAATTTCTTAACGTCGTTAATTGGTTAATTGGCCCTATAGTTATCGACTGAGTAACAATGGCAGCATTTTACTTCTGTTTGTCTTAGCTATAGCTGACTATCCATATTTTTATTTTTCTGTATAAATATTTTCTTTCTACCATTACCTCCTAGCCTCGCTCTTGGTGGGAATGCCTCCCTTCTAATTTCAGTATGCCTGTCTGCTAATTCGGACATTTCTTCAATTGTTTGTGGGTTTTTCTCTTTTAAGTACATTCTCATATTTGGATGTGTATTTTCTAAGAATTGTTCCATCGCTGTTTTATCTGCTATTTCCGCTATCTTATCTTTTATTTCTTCCGGGTCTTCTACCATTCTAAACTTTCCAATTCTAGCCATGTCAAACACAAATTTTCCAATTTGTACCAGTATCCTTTGTAACTGTCGTTGTCTCGTTTTCTTTGGCTCCTAAACCTTCTTTGGAAGTGCCCGAGAGATAGTTGAAATTTTCCAAAAAAGGTTTGTTTTGTTGTTTCAAAATCTTTTCAGTAGTCCATTGTTAATGCTTTGTTTACAAGTTGCGATCTGTAGTTAAGTAGGGGCTGTATTCTGGTCACCGAGTTTTTTCTCGGCCATCCGCTTAGTTCTCCCGTTTTTTTCAAAATTTTGCATGCACAAATGTAATTATTAATTTTCTTTCATTAGTTGCAGACTCATTGTCTGACATACCTCTACTATACATACTTTCTGAGAATCTTGGTAATTTCTCCCTGCAATCATTCCCATTATATGTTTTCTTTCTTCTCTGTATGCCGCCTCTTTTTTTCTTTGGCTACTTTATCTGCCTCCTCCTTTCGTTCTCTATCTATTCTAATCTTCTCTTCTCTCTGCTCTCTAGCTATCCTCTCTGTCTCTCCATCTTGTCTATCTTTCTCTCTTTCTTGTCTATCTCTCTCTCTTTCTTTCTCCATGAAATTTAATAGTTGTTGTGTCATATCTATTTGAGTGCATTTTCGCGAGCCCCTGCTGGAAATTGAGCTTCTACTACTGCTACTTGGCCTACTATGATTCTCTCTGTCTCTATATCCTCTTAATTCGTTTTCTGAGTCTGCTTGTTGTATAATATTTTCTCTTACCCGCAACTCCCCTACTTTTTGTACCTCCTCTGAAGGGTGAATTGGTTTTGTTTTACCCCTCCTTCCATGTAATGATTTTTCGTCATGTATTATCGCCACTGTTTCTTTTGTTCGGGTTTCTCTATCTGGGAATAATTCTTTCTGAATTTGCCTTAGACTTTTTTCTTCTTCCCTGGTTCGTACCGGAGATCGCTCTATTACTGATTTTGTTTTGAAGATTTCCTCTTCACACGTCCCAGAAATGTGTATTTCACCTGTTGAGTGATATGTGCTTTTAATTTATGGTGTTTTTCTTAGAGTATTTTAAGTGAGAATCGCAGACAATTGTGCGTCTGAATTCGAATTTCGTTTTAAAGCGGAAGACCTTGTCCGACTACTTCGTTTGTCCGCCATTACGTCACGGTTTATTTAACGTCTTTCGTCCAAATGAAAATCCTTTTATCAATGCAACTTCTGGTCTCTCGCGAAAAATTGCTGCGTGTCAATTAGCCTTATTTGTGCACACTAATTAGTTGCGCGATATATTGATTCGTAAATTTTATTACCTATCTATCCAACGAGGCACAGCTTAGATCAAAAATTTCTTTGCGATTTTTTTTATATATGTGACCACAATAGGCTTCTCTTGTAGGCTAAATTACTTGTCTCTTCAAAAACGCAGAATTCTTTTACTATCAGGTTTATTGATAGGACCTTTTCTTGCTGCCACCACTTATTGGGGTGTAAGGTACGGGGGTCACCACTTATTGGTGCAAAAATGGCGCAAAAAGATTGCTATGCCACTTACTCGAGGGGGAGAACCCCTTGTCTGCCCAAATGTTAGTGGGATTCCCGCGCTTACCCCAACGGTTCCGTATCTATTGGGTATGTCAGTACCCGATTTAAAATACACCCTGCCTTAGGGTACGATAGCGTGATCGAATAGTCCCAAGGGCCACTTTAAGACCAAGGGTTACCGGTAATATTTCTAACTATCTCCTTAGACTCGACCTAGGCTAAAAAGTCAAAGATTATATAGTATAAAAAATCTTACTGTAATCAGTCACGCTACAAAAAAGGAACTAACTAAATCACACTTCCAATTTTCCCCCAGCTCGCTCAGCCGGCCGCGTGCCTGCTTTGGGTGATGGGGTGGTGGGTGAATTTTTCCAGCCAATCCAAAGGCTTACTAATTACTGGTCAATCATCCCCAACTGCGCACTTAATGCCACGTGGTCTGTTTAACCAACTACGCAATTATAAAGGACAGAAAATGGCGCCACCAAAATCAAAGGAAAATTAATAATTATTACTTGGGGAAAAGAATAACACTAAGGGACCAAAGAGAAAAGTAATCTGTGGAGGCACATTTATCTGAACAAACTGGGCCCAAGGGGGTTCCAATAAACGCGTTGTCGTAGAAACTCCCAAAAGGGCTCATTCGATTAGAAATTGAAATGGCTAGTGCCATTTTTAATAGTCGAAAAGTAATTGGAAGACAACTAATACCCCTTCCACGCCCACTATCTCCCCACCCACATCCAATCAGAATTTTGAGGTAGCCATTTTGTTCCAAGCAGTAAATGTTCAGGAAATTATACCTCTGAGCAGGATACTCTCCCCACAGTTTTCAGGGCAAGGGTTATAAGTTATGCCCTGGGAGCACATGAGTTTTATTGAAATCTTTGTCAAAGAAACTTGAAAAAGGGCTCTTTCGATTTGATATTCAAAGGTCTAGTGACCGTTTTAATAGTCGAAAGTGCGTTTGAGGGCAACTAGCCCCCCTCTCTCGCCCACTCGCCTTTTCCCAAACACTTTTCCAATAGAAATTTTTAGATAGCCATTTTGTTCAGTGTTGTGGATTTTCAGATAGAAATTATATTTTTGAGGAGGACACTCCCCACTGCCCTCAGGGCAAGGGTTATAAGTTATGCCCTGGGGGCATATAAGGTTTTTATAGAAGGCGCCGTCGTAGAATCTTCAAAAAAGGCTCATTCGATTAAAAATTGAAATGCCTAGTGCCCTTTTTAACAGTCGAAAGTGATTGGAAGGCAACTAACACCCCTTCCACGCCCACCATTTCCACAAAAATATTCAATCAAAATTTTTAAATAGCCATTTTGTTCCAACAGTTTAAAGTTCAGGAAATTATACCTTTGAGCAGGACACTCTCCCTACAGTCTTCAGGGCAAGGGTTATAAGTTATGCCTCAGTGCTATAAGGTTTTTATTGGAACTTTGTTTTGAAACTTGAAAAAGGGCTCATTCGATTGGAAATTCAAAGGGCTAGCGCCCTTTAATAGTCGAAAGTGATTTGAGGGCAACTAACCCTCTCTCACGCCCACTT